>NW_024609671.1:0-10000 GCF_018296145.1 Oncorhynchus tshawytscha
GTGTGTGTGACTCACAGATGTTCTGGCTGAGTTCGATGAGCTCCATCTCTGTGGGCATGTACCCCATAGTCCTCATGCACTCTCCCAGTTCCTTACAGCTGATGTAGCCATCTTTATCCTTATCAAACTCCCCGAACGCCTCCTTCAGCTCTGCACAGGGAGGAGGGGGATGGGGGAGAGGAGAGAGGGGTAGATAAGGGTGAGGAGAGGTGTATGGGGGAATGGGAGGAGAGAGGGGTAGATAAGGGTGAGGAGAGGTGTATGGGGGAATGGGAGGAGAGAGGGGTGAGGGGTAGATAAGGGTGAGGAGAGGTGTATGGGGGAATGGGAGGAGAGAGGGGTGAGGGGTAGATAAGGGTGAGGAGAGGGGGATGGGGACATGAGGGGTAAAGTGAGGAGAGTTTGAGGGGGAGGGGAGATAAGGGGAGCCAGAACACTGAGATAGATTGGGTGAGGGGTAGATACAATAGGGGTGATAAGGGTGAGGAGAGGTGATGGGGAAAAGGGGAGGGAGAGGGGTGACGGGGGTAGATAAGGGTGAGGAGGGGATGGGGGATGGTGGTGTTGGGATGGGGGAACAGGGATGGGGAGAATGGGGGAGGTAGATAAGGGTGAGGAGAGGTGTTGGGGGAATGGGAGGAGAGCGGTGGGGTGAAACAGAAATGAAAAAAAGAGGGAGGATGATTCATTTTAGACTCTTTGAGTGGGGGGAAGTAGAGGGAGGAGATGGTGTTGAGCCCCCTGGTTTTATAAATGGGAGGGGGAGGATGACGGTGTAAAATATCCTGCAGAGAAAAGGGATCTTGAGGGAGGAGTTTGAGGGAGAAACAGGGAGGGAGGGGATAATTTTGTTGACTGAGAGTAAAACAGGGAAGGAGAGGGAGGATGACGGTGTTGACTGAGAGAAACAGGGAAGGAGAGGGAGGATGACGGTGTTGACTGAGAGAAACAGGGAGAGAGGGAGGATGATGGTGTTGACTGAGAGAAACAGGGAGAGAGGGAGGATGGCGGTGTTGACTGAGAGAAACAGGGACAGAGGGAGGATGACTGTGTTGATTGAGAGAAACAGGGAGAGAGGGAGGATAACGTTGTTGACTGAGAGAAACAGGGAAGGAGAGAGAGGATGACGGTGTTGACTGAGAGAAACAGGGAGTGGGAGGATGACAGTGTTGACTGAGAGAAACGGAGTGGGAGGATGACGGTGTTGACTGAGAGAAACAGGGAGTGGGAGGATGGCGGTGTTGACTGAGAGAAACAGGGAAGGAGAGGGAGGATGACGGTGTTGACTGAGAAACAGGGACAAAGGGAGGATGACGGTGTTGACTGAGAGAAACAGGGACAGAGGGAGGATGATGGTGTTGACTGAGAGAAACAGGGACAGGGGGAGGATGATGGTGTTGACTGAGAGAAACAGGGACAGAGGGAGGATGACGGTGTTGACTGAGAGAAACAGGGACAGAGGGAGGATGGTGGTGTTGACTGAGAGAAACAGGGACAGAGGGAGGATGATGGTGTTGACTGAGAGAAACAGGGAGTGGGAGGATGACGGTGTTGACTGAGAGAAACAGGGACAGAGTGAGGATGACGGTGTTGACTGAGAGAAACAGGGAGAGGGAGGATGGCGGTGTTGACTGAGAGAAACAGGGAAGGAGAGGGAGGATGACGGTGTTGACTGAGAGAAACAGGGACAGAGGGAGGATGACGGTGTTGACTGAGAGAAATATGGACAGAGGGAGGATATGGACTGTTTGACTGAGAGAAACAGGGACAGGGGGAGGATGACGGTGTTGACTGAGAGAAACAGGGAAAGGGGAGGATCGGTGTTGACTCAGAGAAACATGGACTCAGGGGGAGGATGATAGTGTTGACTGAGATTTGAAATAGGGACGGAGGGAGGATGGACTCATTTGATATGAGAAACAGGGAGAGGGAAGATGATGGTGTTGACTGAGAGAAACAGGGACAGAGGGAAGATTTGATGGTGTTGACTCAGAGAAACAGGGACAGAGGGAAGATGATGGTATTGACTCAGAGAAACAGGGAGTGGGAGGATGATATGTTGACTGAGAGAAACAGGGACAGATTTGATACGGTGTTGACTGATTTGAGAAACAGGGATGGGATTTGGATGACGGTGTTGACTGAGAGAAACAGGGACAGATGAGGATGACGGTGTTGACTGAGAAACATTTGATGGGAGGATCATTTGACTGAGAGAAACAGGGATATGGAGAGGGAGGATGATGGTGTTGACTAGAGAAACAGGGACAGAGGGAGGATGATGGACTCTGAGAGAAATAGGGACAGAGGGAGGATTTGATATGTTGACTGATTTGAAACAGGGACAGGGGGAGGATGACGGTGTTGACTGAGAGAAACAGGGAAAAGGGGAGGATGACGGTGTTGACTGAGAGAAACAAGGACAGGGGGAGGATGACAGTGTTGACTGAGAGAAACAGGGACGGAGGGAGGATGACGTGTTGACTGAGAGAAACAGGGACAGAGGGAAGATGATGGTGTTGACTGAGAGAAACAGGGACAGAGGGAAGATGATGGTGTTGACTGAGAGAAACAGGGACAGAGGGAAGATGATGGTGTTGACTGAGAGAAACAGGGACAGAGGGAGGATGACAGTGTTGACTGAGAGAAACAGGGACAGAGGGAGGATGACGGTGTTGACTGAGAGAAACAGGGACAGAGGGAGGATGATGGTGTTGACTGAGAGAAACAGGGACAGAGGGAGGATGACGGTGTTGACTGAGAGAAACAGGGACAGAGGGAGGATGATGGTGTTGACTGGCTCTGTGTAATGTCTCTCATATCTGTACCTTCAATCTCTTCTGGCCGTAGGTCTCTGTCCTGCAGGGTTTAAGATTGGAGGGGACACACAGAGTGACAGACACAGTGTGTTAGCTCGCACGGACACAGACACACACAACGATAAGGACACTGAATATACTGTAGTGTAGATGAACAGAAATACACACACACACAATGGCTGACAGAGAAACATCCTCATAAAAACAAAGAGAACTGCACATCTTTGATTTAGCTCCATCTGAATGTTGCGGACTGAACTGGAAGGTAGTAAAGCATTTCATATGGACTCATTAGATATGGACTCATTAGATATGGACTCATTAGATAGGGAATCATTTGATATGGACTCATTAGATAGGGAATCATTTGATATGGACTCATTAGATATGGACTCATTTGATATGGACTCATTTGATAGGGAATCATTTGATATGGACTCATTTGATATGGACTCATTTGATATGGACTCATTTGATAGGGAATCATTTGATATGGACTCATTTGATATGGACTCATTTGATATGGACTCATTTGATATGGACTCATTTGATATGGACTCATTTGATATGGACTCTTTTGATATGGACTCTTTTGATATGGACTCATTTGATATGGACTCATTTGATATGGACTCTTTTGATATGGACTCATTTGATAGGGAATCATTTTAGAGTGAGAGATGGCATAATCTTAAAAACAGAGGATTCATTCACTTCTCTCTCACGCATGTTGCCTCCCTCCCTCTCTCCCTCCCTCATCTCTAAAACCCCATCAATTCATGTTACGCAGCCAGACTGGCGATTTGTTACAGGATTACACAGCATGTGATCTGACTGGCTTTAGCAACCCCTCAGTTCGCTCAACACAGTCCCATTCCGTCCCTTGTGATTGGCTGCACTGCTCTGTCTGTCAGTGGTAGGCTACATCGAAGCTGTCATGTCCCAAATCGCACCCTATTCCATGTATAGTGCACTACTTTGACCAGGGCTCATCAATCCAAAGCAGTGTACTATATGGGAAAAGGGTGCCATTTGGGATGTAGTCAGTGTGAGGTAGACACAGGCAGCGTGTTAGAGGGGATCAGTTTGTTGCAAGGGGATTTGTAGAGTAATCAGTGATGTTGTGCAATCTGACTGTAGTCAGTCTCAAACACACAGTAGGTTCTGCCGATGACTGGACACACGCACACACACACACACACACACACACATTTTTCACACACACACACACACACACACACACACACACACACACACACACACACACACACACACACACACACACACACACACACACACACACACAGTGGGTTCTGCCAGTGACCAGGTAAGCATTTCACTGTTAGTCTACTTGTTGTTTACTAAGCATGTTACAAATAATATTTCATTTATGTGACAAATAACATTTCATCATGCAGCCAGGGTCATAGGTCAAACAGATTACAGGGCCAGAGTTGCCATGCAGCCAGCGTCATAGGTCAAAACAGATTACAGGGCCAGAGTTGCCATGCAGCCAGGGTCATAGGTCAAACAGATTACAGGGCCAAAGTTGCCATGCAGCCAGGGTCATAGGTCAAACAGATTACAGGGCCAAAGTTGCCATGCAGCCAGGGTCATAGGTCAAACAGATTACAGGGCCAAAGCCTTTCAGGTTATGCAGTTTTTATTGTGGATAAAGTTGCCTGGGATTGCCAGCCAGGGTCATAGGTCAAACAGATTACAGGGCCAAAGTTTCCATGCAGCCAGGGTCATAGGTCAAACAGATTACAGGGCCAGAGTTGCCATGCAGCCAATGTCATAGTTCAAACAGATTACAGGGCCAAAGTTGCCATGCAGCCAGGGTCAAAGGTCAAAACAGATTACAGGGTCAGAATTGCCATGCAGCCAAGAGTCATAGTTCAAACAGATTACAGGATAGAGTTGCCACAAATGGAGATGAGGAGATTTGGGGTGTTTAGTACAAGTGAGGAACACGTGCACATACGCATGCATGCACTCAGAAAACCTTTTTTAATATCACCAAGCCTGTACATCCTCAGTCCTAAACCAGAGATTCTTCTGTAGGATATATGTTACAGTAACGTATTGGGTCCTAAACCAGAGATTCTTCTATAGGATTTACAGTTGAAGTCGGAAGTTTACATACACCTTAACCAAATACATTTAAACTCAGTTTTTTAGTAAGAATTCACTGTATTAGGTCATTTAGGATCACCACTTTATTTTAAGAATGTGAAATGTCAGAATAATAGCAGGGAGAATTCTTTTTTTCAGCTTTTATTTTTTTCATCACATTCCCAGTGTGGTCAGAAATGTTCATACACTCAATTAGTATTTGGTAGCATTGCCTTAAAATGTTTAACTTGGGTCAAACCTAATTGTATTAAAGCTTCCCTTCAATAAGTATGTTAATTTTGGCCCATTTCTCCTAAACCAGAGTTGAGTCAGGCTTTGCAAAGGCCTATTCATCCCCATAGTGTATGTAAACTTCCACTGGAATTTGGTGTTTTTCAGTTCCATTACAACCTGTCATTTCTATTTTGAGGTTTGGGCTTTCTAATGGACAAACACAAAGTACCTTGACAAATTGTTGCCCTTAAGTGAGTTTGAAACAAGACTTTGAAAAGTGGTGCATGCTTATGTATTCACCCGTTTGCTATGAAGCCCCTAAATAACATCTGGTGCAACCAATTACCTTCAGAAGTTACATAATTAGCTAAATAAAGAGTCCTAACCCAGGAAGTTTTCTATAGGATATACACCTCTTTTCAGTTCGCTGCAGCTAGTGACTGGAACGTGCTGCAACAAACACTCAAACTGGACAGTCATTCAATGTCATTCAAAGACTCAATCATGGACACTCTTACTGACAGTTGTGGCTGCTAAGTGTGATGTATTGTTGTCTCTACCTTCTTGACCTTTGTGCTGTTGTCTGTGCCCAATAATTCTTGTACCATGTTTTGTGCTGCTACCATGTTGTGTTGCTACCATGTTGTTGTTATGTTTTGTTGCTACCATACTGTGTTGTCATGTGTTGCTGCCTTGCTATGTTGTTGTCTTAGGTCTCTCTTTAAGTCGTGTTGTCTCTCTTGTTGTGATGTGTGTTTTGTCCTATATTTATATTGTATTTATTTTTGTATATTTTTAATCCCAGGCCCCGTCCCCGCAGGAGGCCTTTTGCCTTTTGGTAGGCCGTCATTGTAAATAAGAGTTTGTTCTTAACTGACTTGCCTAGTTAAATACAGGTTAAATACAAATGAAAAATAAATACAGTAATGTTTTGAGTCCTAAACCAGAGATACTTCTATAGGATGCATGTAAGATATTGAGTTTGGATGGTGGAGGATAGTCACAGCACAACTGATGCTGAGGTGATGACGCAGCCATAATAAGCAACATCTGTTTGCTAAAAGTAAAGGCACAAATCTCTCGTTCACAAACTCAAAGTCCATCATTTATCTCAATGATATCAAAAGCTTTGTCATTCTTTCTGATGAATGTCAGAAAGAATTTCCCTACACCCGCAAACAAGCCTTTTGCTCCACCCGCAAACAAGCCTTTTGCTCCACCCGCAAACAAGCCTTTTGCTCCACCCGCAAACAAGCCTTTTGCTCCACCCGCAAACAAGCCTTTTGCTCCACCCGCAAACAAGCCTTTTGCTCCACCCGCAATAACATCTGCTAAGCACGTGACTACTAACATGTTATTAGAATGATGACCCCAACGTCAGTGTTAATACTATGATGTCATCTAAATGCACAATGGCTTCTAATTCACAGCAATTGAGAGATTTGCTCTACTTTTGTTGAAACGATTTGCCTAAGCACACCCACTTTCTCCAACAGCCGTGTGCTTTCTAGGGTGGATGGAGAGTTTGGAATGTGTCCCAATGGCCTTGTTTCACACGTGTTCTGTCTTCTGCTCTGTTCTGTGACTGACAGCCAATGACATCACAACCACATCACCAGGAATAGTAATACAACAGGATTGGATTAGAGCGACCAGGAGAGACATTATATGTATGCTAAACAGTATCAAGATAAATTACTAATGATGATAGGCACTATGCTCATCAAGATAAATTACTAATGATGATAGGCACTATGCTCATCGACTTGTTTACACACAGACACACACAATTGTATTTAGACTTTCACCTTCCAACCAAGGTGTTGGGGCTTGGTTGGACTTATAGGTTCAAATCTCCAGCAATACGCATCATCATAGCTCTTATAGGTTCATATCCCCAGCAATATGAATCATCACAGCTCTTATAGGTTCATATCCCCAGCAATACGCATCATCATAGCTCTTATAGGTTCATATCCCCAGCAATACGCATCATCATAGCTCTTATAGGTTCATATCCCCAGCAATATGCACCATCATAGCTCATAAATCCACTCTGGACCTACAGACACCTCCAACTGGTCTCAGACATGAGATCAGCTTTCCTCTCCATTTCAGAGAACAGAGGATTGTAGGATTACATAACCAGTACTTTGTGTTCCGTATCAATAGACTATTAACCCTTATGCCATTCTAACTCATAATCCCATGAGTGGTTCAAATGGTCCGAATCCCTGCCATTTACCCTCCTCGCCTTTGTAGCTTTTAGGTCAAACCCTTTGTAGAATAGGTTCTAATGATCTGATCGATTGGCAGCCCTGTATAGATAGCAGTACTACACTCTGTGGTTGGTTCAAATGGTCCATCGCTTTCAAATTGACCAATCCCTGCCCACATGCCTCTATGCTGGCCTCCCATCAGCATGAGGGATGGGCGTTCCTGAAACTGTTCTGTGAGTCACATCGTTTGGCTGCCGAACGTCTCTTCAGAACCGTGAACACATTGCAACATCTCTAACCTAAAGTATGCTACCATTATATCAGACCGTTAGATGCATATTCAAATGCATTGTTTACCTGGACAAAGTGTTAACGTAGATCTGCTGCAATTTTTGTTACGCATTGCTAAAATGAGCGACCAGACTGGCGTGCTCTCCCCGCTATGTTCACCCTCTTTAGATAATGTTGTAACGTTAGATAATGTTGCTGTAACGTATCTGCAGATAATCATTGTTTTGAGCTCATAAAGCAGTAGCAGCAGTATGCAAATCAGGGCGCCAAATGAACGGCTCTTTCACTCATGCGATTCGATTTCCAATGTTCATCAAAAAAAGCTGTTGGTTCATGAAATACCCATCACTAATAAGCATTTCCAACTCATAATGACGGAATCAAAACCACACCATCTCCCCTCATGTGATATTTCTCCTCAACAGTCCATCTAAGGACAGATCCTCTATCAAGTGCTAGCTCGTCAGTTACTCTAAGTACCTGGCCCAAATGGGGAAAAAACACCTAGCTAATAGTACTTAGCATTAGCCTAGCATAGCTGCTATCAGGAAATTACTCCCCTATGTGTGTGATTATGGCTGTGTACAAAATGGCACCATATTCCCTATGTATTGCACTACTTTTGACCAGAGCCCTGGTTAAAAGTAGTGCACTAAATAGGGAATAGGGTGCCACTTGGGACTGAGACAATATGATCTCTTCTCACTCGAACAAAGACATTCATCTGGAATAAGAGGCCATATCAGACGCTGCTCGCTCGGTGAGCAGGAGATGAATCCATCATCTAAATTACAACGTTGAGGAACAGGCTGAGCACTGACCATGTCATCGCCACACACTCTGTCTTCAACAGCATCTACAGAACAATCTGTTCTAGGACTTCGTTCTCTTTTATCTTTGTTTGTTCTACTCAAAACGTAGAAACTTTAAGGATTTTATCTCGATCAAGTCCTTTCTGGGTATCAATTAAAGGGATCCTTCAGGGTTTTGGTTCCCTTTATCTACTTCCCCAGAGGCATCTCAACTCATGGATACCTTTATCTACTTCCCCAGAGTCATCTCAACTCATGGATACCTTTATCTACTTCCCTAGAGGCATCTCAACTCGTGGATACCTTTTTTTGTATGTCTCTGCGTCCAGTATTAAGGAAGTTCGAGGTAGTTTTGCGAGCCAATGCTAAGTAGCGTTAGAGCAATGGCTGGAAGTCTACAGGTACAGCTAGCATGCAGTCATTGCTTCCTTCAAACTGCATGCAGACATAAAAATGGTATACACAAGTTCATCTAACTCTTGGGAAGTGCAAAAATCCCGAAGTATCCCTTACTGTAATTGTTTTTAATTCAAATGATCAAAAACTGGCTTTTTAGCTAAATGACGTTTCTCAAGCAATACTTTTGCTAGGAATGTCTGGGAGTGGTCTGAGCAAGGGATATAATTGAGACAAATGGGAGGCAAATGTAACCTGAAAAATAGCGTTATCGGCAGTGAGGTTTGAATCTCCCTTTGCTATTGGTCTATTAACTTAAATCAACTGGTGATGTCGCCAGGCAGGCCAAAAATCCAGCCATGCAAGACAAGCAGAATTTTCAGGTGCTCTTTTCAAACAGTTTTTACACTAATTGGACATTATCATCATTGAGACAATTTCACAGTATTAATCCCACTTCATGATGGGAGATTATAACATAAAACACAGCAGGATGTGGTCTACCATAGAACGTGTTGCTTGCTAAAATAATGTTGCACGGTGCTCTATATGTAAAGAAAATAAGTAACAACAATGTCTCTATATGTAAAGAAAATTACTAACAGTTTATAGCAGATTCAATGGATATGGGACACTCACAGGGTTGGCAGATGATCTTTGGTGGAGATGATGTAGAAGTGGTTTCCTCCAATCATGCTGTTCAGAATGTAATGGTGATGATGATGTCACAGGGGAGATGCTGGTGTCATAGAAATAGAACCTGATATTGAGTGGATAGGATCAGAACTGTGGATAGGATCAGTGCTGTGGATAGGGTGGTGAGTGGATAGTATCAGAGCTGTGGACAGGATCAGTGCTGTGGATAGGATCAGTGCTGTGGATAGGGTGGTGAGTGGATAGTATCAGAGCTGTGGACAGGATCAGTGCTGTGGATAGGGTGGTGAGTATCAGTGGATAGGATCAGAACTGTGGATAGGATCAGTGCTGTGGATAGGGTGGTGAGTGGATAGTATCAGAGCTGTGGACAGGATCAGTGCTGTGGATAGGATCAGTGCTGTGGATAGGGTGGTGAGTGGATAGGATCAGAACTGTGGATAGGATCAGTGCTGTGGAT
>NW_024609671.1:12500-52500 GCF_018296145.1 Oncorhynchus tshawytscha
AGGGAGGGGAACCAATCAGATCGATTAACCAACCACATGCCAACCAATCAGAATGATCAGAAAAGGTGTGTTCAGCCAATAAAAATGGCAGGTGAGTGAAGCAGTTGTTCAGCCCTGTTCCTTATTGTTCTAAGACACACTAGGCTGTAGACCAGATCACTAAAGTAGCAATGCTTCCTGGTTTCAGTCATTCCTAGCAGCGTGTATGAACCAGTATGCTGTTACTAAAGTAGCAATGCTTCCTGGTTTCAGTCATTCCTAGCAGCGTGTATGAACCAATATTCTGTACAGTTAACTCAGTGTCGTCAATGCTAATAAACATTTAAAAAATGATATTTCTGATTCAGCTAAAAGTCAATGTTCAAGAAACAATGTCGATTTTTTTTGAAGTCATGCACATTGCAAGTCTTAGAAAGGTAACTTTCACACCGCCTACAGTAAAAAAAGAAAACATACATCTGTCTCTCTCACATCTATAGAATCAATAGATCTCCAATACTAAATACCCAAATAATCTAAACGACAGTAAATAATTGAGGAATAATCCCTTACCTTCCTCATTTTGCTTCTCTTATTTCCCATCAGCTTTTCTTCTCTCTGAGTCCTCCTCTCCTCCCCCTCTCTTTCCCTCTGTCCCGTGCCCCGTCCCTCTCCTCTCCCTCCCTCTCTCCAGTTAGCTATTACATAAACTCTCCAGCCAAAGTCCCGGTCCAAACCTAAAGTTCTAATCTATCCCAGAATTGAGCTCTTCAGCCACCAATAGAACACTACTGATGTTGATGATAATCAAGATGATAATCCAGCCAATGAGGTCCTCCTAACTGCTGAATCAATGATCCGATTGGTCTATTGAGAGACTAGGTTGCCATGCGGTCGCCATGTGTCTCTGGTCAAAGCTCCTTGAATTGGTGGAAACCCTCACACATGGTGCTAAAGTCAGGATAAATTAGGAGAGCAAGGTGATGCTATAGTCGGTTATTTCTCTCTCTCTCTCTCTCTCTCTCTCTCTCTCTCTCTCTCTCTCTCTTTCACTCCATTAATGTTCCCTTGATTACCCTTCAATTTAGTCAATATCAGCCCTTTACCGTTCTTTTCCTCACTCACTTACCCTGCAAATCACCAGTTTGACAGAATTGAGAGAGGAGGGGGGAGAATTACAGGGGAAACGGGATGCCTTTTTAATCCTCAACATTTCAGATTAAAGGAATAGAGCGATGGGACTAGTAGAAAATGAGGGATGGAGAAGAGGAGATGTCAGAAAGAGGAAAGGGAGGGATAGAGAGGAGGAGATGTCAGAAAGAGGAAAGGGAGGGATAGAGAGGAGGAGATGTCAGAAAGAGGAAAGGGAGGGATAGAGAGGAGGAGATGTCAGAAAGAGGAAAGGGAGGGATAGAGAGGAGGAGATGTCAGAAAGAGGAAAGGGAGGGATAGAGAGGAGGAGATGTCAGAAAGAGGAAAGGGAGGGATAGAGAGGAGGAGATGCCAGAAAGAGGAAAGGGAGGGATAGAGAGGAGGAGATGTCAGAAAGAGGAAAGGGAGGGATAGAGAGGAGGAGATGCCAGAAAGAGGAAAGGGAGGGATAGAGAGGAGGAGATGCCAGAAAGAGGAAAGGGAGGGATAGAGAGGAGGAGATGTCAGAAAGAGGAAAGGGAGGGATAGAGAGGAGGAGATGTCAGAAAGAGGAAAGGGAGGGATAGAGAGGAGGAGATGTCAGAAAGAGGAAAGGGAGGGATAGAGAGGAGGAGATGTCAGAAAGAGGAAAGGAAGGGATAGAGAGGAGGAGATGTCAGAAAGAGGAAAGGGAGGGATAGAGAGGAGGAGATCAGAAAGAGGAAAGGGAGGGATAGAGAGGAGATGTCAGAAAGAGGAAAGGGAGGGATAGAGAGGAGGAGATGTCAGAAAGAGAAAAAGGGAGGGATAGAGAGGAGGAGATGTCAGAAAGAGGGAAGGGAGGGATAGAGAGGAGGAGATGTCAGAAAGAGGGAAAGGAGGGATAGAGAGGAGGAGATGTCAGAAAGAGGAAAGGGAGGGATAGAGAGGAGGAGATGTCAGAAAGAGGAAAGGGAGGGATAGAGAGGAGGAGATGCCAGAAAGAGGAAAGGGAGGGATAGAGAGGAGGAGATGTCAGAAAGAGGAAAGGGAGGGATAGAGAGGAGGAGATGTCAGAAAGAGGAAAGGAGGGATAGAGAGGAGGAGATGTCAGAAAGAGGGAAGGGAGGGATAGAGGAGGAGATGCCAGAAAGAGGAAAGGGAAGGGATAGAGAGGAGGAGATGTCAGAAAGAGGGAAGGGAGGGATAGAGGAGGAGATGTCAGAAAGGGGAAAGGGAGGGATAGAGAGGAGGAGATGTCAGAAAGAGGAAAGGGAGGGATAGAGAGGAGGAGATGTCAGAAAGAGGAAAGGGAGGGATAGAGAGGAGGAGATGTCAGAAAGAGGAAAGGGAGGGATAGAGAGGAGGAGATGTCAGAAAGAGGAAAGGGAGGGATAGAGAGGAGGAGATGTCAGAAAGAGGGAAGGGAGGGATAGAGAGGAGATGTCAGAAAGAGGGAAAGGGAGGGATGGAGAAGAGGAGATGCCAGAAAGAGGAAAGGGAGGGATAGAGAGGAGGAGATGTCAGAAAGAGGAAAGGGAGGGATAGAGAGGAGGAGATGTCAGAAAGAGGAAAGGGAGGGATAGAGAGGAGGAGATGTCAGAAAGAGGAAAGGGAGGGATAGAGAGGAGGAGATGTCAGAAAGAGGAAAGGGAGGGATAGAGAGGAGGAGATGTCAGAAAGAGGAAAGGGAGGGATAGAGAGGAGGAGATGTCAGAAAGAGGAAGGGAGGGATAGAGAGGAGATGCCAGAAAGAGGAAAGGGAGGGATAGAGAGGAGGAGATGCCAGAAAGAGGAAAGGGAGGGATAGAGAGGAGGAGATGTCAGAAAGAGGGAAGGGAGGGATAGAGAGGAGATGCCAGAAAGAGGAAAGGAGGGATAGAGAGGAGGAGATGTCAGAAAGAGGGAAAGGGAGGGATAGAGAGGAGATGTCAGAAAGGGGAAAGGGAGGGATAGAGAGGAGGAGATGTCAGAAAGAGGGAAGGGAGGGATAGAGAGAGGAGATGCCAGAAAGAGGAAAGGGAGGGATAGAGAGGAGAAGATGTCAGAAAGAGGAAAGGGAGGGATAGAGAGGAGGAGATGTCAGAAAGAGGGAAGGGAGGGATAGAGAGGAGGAGATGTCAGAAAGAGGGAAGGGAGGGATAGAGAGGAGATGCCAGAAAGAGGGAAGGGAGGGATAGAGAGGAGATGCCAGAAAGAGGAAAGGGAGGGATAGAGAGGAGAAGATGTCAGAAAGAGGAAAGGGAGGGATAGAGAGGAGGAGATGTCAGAAAGAGGGAAGGGAGGGATAGAGAGGAGGAGATGTCAGAAAGAGGGAAGGGAGGGATAGAGAGGAGATGCCAGAAAGAGGAAAGGGAGGGATAGAGAGGAGAAGATGTCAGAAAGAGGAAAGGGAGGGATAGAGAGGAGGAGATGCCAGAAAGAGGAAAGGGAGGGATAGAGAGGAGATGCCAGAAAGAGGAAAGGGAGGGATAGAGAGGAGGAGATGCCAGAAAGAGGAAAGGGAGGGATAGAGAGGAGGAGATGTCAGAAAGAGGGAAGGGAGGGATAGAGAGGAGATGCCAGAAAGAGGAAAGGGAGGGATAGAGAGGAGGAGATGTCAGAAAGAGGAAAGGGAGGGATAGAGAGGAGAAGATGTCAGAAAGAGGAAAGGGAGGGATAGAGAGGAGGAGATGTCAGAAAGAGGAAGGGAGGGATAGAGAGGAGATGCCAGAAAGGGGAAAGGGAGGGATAGAGAGGAGGAGATGTCAGAAAGAGGGAAGGGAGGGATAGAGAGGAGATGCCAGAAAGAGGAAAGGGAGGGATAGAGAGGAGGAGATGTCAGAAAGAGGAAAGGGAGGGATAGAGAGGAGGAGATGTCAGAAAGAGGGAAGGGAGGGATAGAGAGGAGGAGATGTCAGAAAGAGGAAAGGGAGGGATAGAGAGGAGGAGATGTCAGAAAGAGGGAAGGGAGGGATAGAGAGGAGATGTCAGAAAGAGGAAAGGGAGGGATAGAGAGGAGATGTCAGAAAGAGGAAAGGGAGGGATAGAGAGGAGGAGAGGAAGGAAGGACATGTAGAGATACTAACAGGACATAGACTATAGGAAGAGTTAATTCACCAGGAAGAAGAAAAAGAAAGTGGAAAGGAAAGAAAGGATATGAGATGAGTTCATTGTAGATTGGATGGGAGAAAGGTGAGGCTGGTTGTCCTCTATACAAATACTGTTGTAGCTACTTCAGTGAACAGTGGGGTTAGTCATGTTATTGTTGATCACCTGTCAAAGAAACCTGTCTGTTATGAGTTTGACTTTGGAGTGTCAGGATTATTGGTTTGGTGCTGAAACCTTTTGATGTGCATCTCCACGGGGGCATTCTCAAATTGCATGTTTGTCCCCCCCAGTTTTATCATTGCACTGTGATACAAAACCTGGCTCCAGTGTGCTTTAGGACCATGAGGACGCCTCAGTGAGCAGTTATGTCCCCCCCATTTCTAAAACCAAAGTTGCACTCAAAGTTGAATAAGCTCTTTTGCACGCCCAATTTTTCAGTTTTTGATTTGTTAGAAAAAAGTTTGAAATATCAATAAATGTCTTTTCCACTTCATGATTGTGTCCCAGGGTTTTGTTGATTCTTCACAAAAAAATACAGTTTTATATCTTTATGTTGGAAGCCTGAAATGTGGCAAAAGCTTATTCAGGGCAAAGTTTTAAATTATGTGAACACCATTATTGAAAGTGCGGTTTGGTGGTAACATGTATGTTTATGACCTGAATGAGTTTGTGTTCCATTTTCATACCTTCATTGAAGTTGATTGTCAATTAGGGAATTGGTAGGGTTTGCGATGCATTCTGGGTAATGGGTATTGCTACAAGAAGCAAGCCATTGTTTGAGAGAGACAGGCAGAACAGACATAAAACAGGTTGGCATGCTGCTGGCTTTACAGGAAATGAAGCCCTGGTGGTCTTCTGTTAGAGTTTTATGTTAATCATGTCAGTTTATTAGACCTGCCTTTCTGTTCTTCGTCCTATTTGATTTTGTAGGTAATTGTACAGTTCCCCGGCTCATTTATCCTCACTTAGCAAATAAAAAGCCTCACATTGGCAAGATAAAGCACAACTTCCTCCTATGCCTCCTCACTGTTAAAATCTAACCTCATGGTCAACCTTACACCTCATTTTGCCTCCTCACTGTTAAAATCTAACCTCATGGTCAACCTCACACCTCATTTTTATTCTATCCATTCTATTTCTATATTCTCCTCTTGCAGATGTTTTGGGTTCTTGGTCTGCTGTTCTTTCTGTGTGGATCTACCCAGCAGGACTTGGGTTCCAACAGAAGATAAAGGCATAACTTGGATTTAAACAGCCAGCATAGTAATACAGTTTAAACACCTCTTAAAGCAGGGGTTACATGAGACTCCTGCTTTAGAACATTTAGAATGCAATGTCTAGGAACAGTTAGAATGTCTAGGAACAGTTAGAATGTCTAGGAACAGTTAGAATGTCTAGGAACAGTTAGAATGTCTAGGAACAGTTAGAATGTCTAGGAACAGTTAGAATGTCTAGGAACAGTTAGAATGTCTAGGAACAGTTAGAATGTCTAGGAACAGTTAGAATGTCTAGGAACAGTTAGAATGTCTAGGAACAGTTAGAATGTCTAGGAACAGTTAGAATGTCTAGGAACAGTTAGAATGTCTAGGAACAGTTAGAATGTCTAGGAACAGTTAGAATGTCTAGGAACAGTTAGAAGCCAACATTGTCTCGTTTTGCCGTGGATGATTGGGAAGAAGATTCTGGCACAAATGAGACAGCTGGTATCAGCATTATGAGAAATGGACGAAGAATATGAGGGTGAAAATGTCACAGTGAATTATGATGTAATAGTTCTATTATGAAAAACGATTATGTACTTCAAATCAAATCAAATCAAAAAATCAAATCAAATTTTATTTGTCACATACACATGGTTAGCAGATGTTAATGCGAGTGTAGCGAAATGCTTGTGCTTCTAGTTCCGACAATGCAGTAATAACGAGCAAGTAATCTAACTAACAATACCAAAAAAAACTACTGTCATACACAGTGTAAGGGGATAAAGAATATGTACATAAGGATATATGAATGAGTGATGGTACAGAGCAGCATAGGCAAGATACAGTAGATGATATCGAGTACAGTATATACATATGAGATAAGTATGTAAACCAAGTGGCATAGTTAAAGTGGCTAGTGATACATGTATTACATAAGGATGCAGTCGATGATATAGAGTACAGTATCAACGTATGCATATGAGATGAACAATGTAGGGTAAGTAACATTATATAAGGTAGCATTGTTTAAAGTGGCTAGTGATATATTTACATCATTTCCCATCGATTCCCATGATTAAAGTGGCTGGAGTAGAGTCAGTGTCATTGACAGTGTGTTGGCAGTAGCCACTCAATGTTAGTGGTGGCTGTTTAACAGTCTGATGGCCTTGAGATAGAAGCTGTTTTTCAGTCTCTCGGTCCCAGCTTTGATGCACCTGTACTGACCTCGCCTTCTGGATGGCAGCGGGGTGAACAGGCAGTGGCTCGGGTGGTTGATGTCCTTGATGATCTTTATGGCCTTCCTGTAGCATCGGGTGGTGTAGGTGTCCTGGAGGGCAGGTAGTTTGCCCCCGGTGATGCGTTGTGCAGACCTCACTACCCTCTGGAGAGCCTTACGGTTGAGGGCGGTGCAGTTGCCATACCAGGCGGTGATACAGCCCGCCAGGATGCTCTCGATTGTGCATCTGTAGAAGTTTGTGAGTGCTTTTGGTGACAAGCCGAATTTCTTCAGCCTCCTGAGGTTGAAGAGGCGCTGCTGCGCCTTCCTCACGATGCTGTCTGTGTGAGTGGACCAATTCAGTTTGTCTGTGATGTGTATGCCGAGGAACTTAAAACTTGCTACCCTCTCCACTACTGTTCCATCGATGTGGATGGGGGTGTTCCCTCTGCTGTTTCCTGAAGTCCACAATCATCTCCTTAGTTTTGTTGACGTTGAGTGTGAGGTTATTTTCCTGACACCACACTCCGAGGGCCCTCACCTCCTCCCTGTAGGCCATCTCGTCGTTGTTGGTAATCAAGCCTACCACTGTTGTGTCGTCCGCAAACTTGATGATTGAGTTGGAGGCGTGCATGGCCACGCAGTCGTGGGTGAACAGGGAGTACAGGAGAGGGCTCAGAACGCACCCTTGTGGGGCCCCAGTGTTGAGGATCAGCGGGGAGGAGATGTTGTTGCCTACCCTCACCACCTGGGGGCGGCCCGTCAGGAAGTCCAGTACCCAGTTGCACAGGGCGGGGTCGAGACCCAGGGTCTCGAGCTTGATGACGAGCTTGGAGGGTACTATGGTGTTGAATGCCGAGCTGTAGTCGATGAACAGCATTCTCACATAGGTATTCCTCTTGTCCAGATGGGTTAGGGCAGTGTGCAGTGTGGTTGAGATTGCATCGTCTGTGGACCTATTTGGGCGGTAAGCAAATTGGAGTGGGTCAAGGGTGTCAGGTAGGGTGGAGGTGATATGGTCCTTGACTAGTCTCTCAAAGCACTTCATGATGACGGATGTGAGTGCTACGGGGCGGTAGTCGTTTAGCTCAGTTACCTTAGCTTTCTTGGGAACAGGAACAATGGTGGCCCTCTTGAAGCATGTGGGAACAGCAGACTGGTATAGGGATTGATTGAATATGTCCGTAAACACACCGGCCAGCTGGTCTGCGCATGCTCTGAGGGCGCGGCTGGGGATGCCGTCTGGGCCTGCAGCCTTGCGAGGGTTAACACGTTTAAATGTCTTACTCACTTCGGCTGCAGTGAAGGAGAGACCGCATGTTTCCGTTGCAGGCCGTGTCAGTGGCACTGTATTGTCCTCAAAGCGGGCAAAAAGTTATTTAGTCTGCCTGGGAGCAAGACATCCTGGTCCGTGACTGGGCTGGGTTTCTTCCTGTAGTCCGTGATTGACTGTAGACCCTGCCACATACCTCTTGTGTCTGAGCCGTTGAATTGAGATTCTACTTTGTCTCTGTACTGGCGCTTAGCTTGTTTGATAGCCTTGCGGAGGGAATAGCTGCACTGTTTGTATTCAGCCATGTTACCAGACACCTTGCCCTGATTAAAAGCAGTGGTTCGTGCCTTCAGTTTCACACGAATGCTGCCATCAATCCACGGTTTCTGGTTAGGGAATGTTTTAATCGTTGCTATGGGAACGACATCTTCAACGCACGTTCTAATGAACTCGCACACCGTATCAGCGTATTCGTCAATGTTGTTGTCTGACGCAATACGAAACATCTCCCAGTCCACGTGATGGAAGCAGTCTTGGAGTGTGGAGTCAGCTTGGTCGGACCAGCGTTGGACAGACCTCAGCGTGGGAGCTTCTTGTTTTAGTTTCTGTCTGTAGGCAGGGATCAACAAAATGGAGTCGTGGTCAGCTTTTCCGAAAGGGGGCGGGGCAGGGCCTTATATGCGTTGCGGAAGTTAGAGTAACAATGATCCAGGGTCTTTCCATTCATATCTTCATGATCAAATAAGCCCTGAAATTGCTGCTGGAATATGTTCAAGTTGTACATTATGATCATTTGAGAAATGGTCCATTTTTTTCCTCGTAAATGTAATTTGCGTAAGTGTGAGTTTGTGCTGAAAGTGTGTGTGTGTGTGTGCTCCCCAGCAGTGTGGTGACTACAGTAGAGAGTAGCTGTGTGTCCAGGCCATTAGAGTAGAGCTGGGCACCACAACACTAATACCTATTGTCACATTGGAAAGGCAATCACACACACTCCTCCCTCTGTATCTCTCTGTCTTGTTCTATCGCTCTTCGTATCACCCCCTCTCTCTTTCTTCTCTCTCTCTCCCTCTATCACTGCCTCTATCACTCCCTCTGTCCCCCTCTGTATCTCTCTCTTTCTCGTTTTATCGCTCTTCGTACCACCCCCTCTCTCTCCCTCTATCACTCCCTGTCTCCCTCTGTCCCCCTCTCTCTCCCTCTCTCTCTCTCCCTCTATCACTCCGTCTCCCTCTGTCCCCCCTCTCTCCCTCTCTCTCTCCCTCTATCACTCCGTCTCCCTCTGTCCCCCTCTCTCTCCCTCTCTCTCTCCCTCTATCACTCCCTGTCTCCCTCTGTCCCCCTCTCTCTCCTCTCTCTCTCTCTCCCTCTATCACTCCCTGTCTCCCTCTGTCCCCCTCTCTCTCCCTCTATCACTCCCTCTGTCCCCCTCTGTATCTCTCTCTTTCTCGTTTTATCGCTTTTTGTATCACCCCTCTCTCTTTCTTGTCTCACAACCTTGTCACTTCTCTTTCCCTCTATCATTCCCTCTTTCTCACTCTCTCTGCCTCTCTCTCTCTCTCTCCCTTCCTGTATTCTGTATCTCCATCTTTTGATAGAGCTCTCACCCTCCTTCTCCCTGTATCAATCTATAGCAAACTGCAATGGAACGTCCCAACACTAACTACAGTACTCAATCTACACCACTAGAGGCAGTCATTCTAGAGAATCCCCACTAGATGGCAGTCTAACACAATCCGAAGTTCAATATTCACCGTCTGAATCTCCGGTTGAGGACCACTGAGTGTGCAGGCTTGGGTTCCAACTAGGCCAGCTCTGTCAGATCATAGTGAATGCTGTTGAGAAATTTATATACATGTCTTCCTCCGGTTGACCCATTCTTAGGGTAGCCTTCCTGAAATAAAGATCGTTGCACCAGTTCAGGACCTTTTGAGAATTGTAGCTTTTTGGTCCCAAAAACACTTTAGATCGGATTTAATTGTAACATTCTGTCATAAAGAGCCACAGGAGGCTGGTGGCACCTTAATTGGGGAGGATGATCACGTGGTAATGGCTGGAGAGGAATAAGTGTAAAGGTATCAACAACATCCAACACATGGTTTCCTGCCTTTATTATGAGCCGTCATCCCCACAGCAGCCTCCACTGTAAAGAGGTTAACTAAAAACATGACTAGAGTAAGTGTCAAATAAAATAACAGGGTTGACTGTAACAGGGTTGACGGTAACAGGCTTGACGGTAACAGGCTTGACCGTAACAGGGTTGACCGTAGCAGGGTTGACCGTAGCAGGGTTGACCGTAGCAGGGTTGACCGTTACAGGGTTGACCGTAACAGGGTTGACCGTTACAGGGTTGACCGTAACAGGGTTGACCGTTACAGGGTTGACCGTTACAGGGTTGACCGTAACAGGGTTGACCGTTACAGGGTTGACCATAACAGGGTTGACCGTAACAGGGTTGACCGTTACAGGGTTGACCGTAACAGGGTTGACCGTTACAGGGTTGACCGTAACAGGGTTGACCGTTACAGGGTTGACCGTAACAGGGTTGACCGTTACAGGGTTGACCATAACAGGGTTGACCGTAACAGGGTTGACGATTTCGTCTGCCTTAAATCTCCTTGTGACAGGAGGAATGGAAGCGTGTTGTGTGCGACAGGGAGTGACAACTGAACCCAATATCTGTCTTTTCTTTGTTCAATTGTTCAAGCCTTTCTATCTATCTAATGGTTTACAGGTTGACACTCCACGAAACAAAACACCAGAACATGACCAGGAAGGGAGAACCAGCTCGCCTGCTGTTACACGATCGTTTCTTTTGAAAAGAAAGAGAATAGTTTCACCGTATTAAAAGGAGAGTTCAGTTCACGTAGACGGTGTTGATTTTAAAATGAGAAACAGATGTAAATGAATCACATCAAATAAATAATAATATTCAGAAATGACTTTCTCAAAGCAACAAATAAATAGGGCTTTACAATGATGCTGAAAACGTGGAGAAATGTCAGGGTTCAGTGGGTTAAAATCTTCCTAGAGGTCACAGAGGCACGGAGCAAGTCTGTATTCGTAGAAGAAAATCAGATTTATTAAATTCTCCATGTGGTCTGTATTAAAGGGCACTTCAATTAATATAACAAGATTTTAAAATTCAATATTGGTGCATCATTTCTACTTAAAATATCAAAGGGAGACGAAAGGCAACGTGGAACGACCTGAATGACAATGTCTGATAACTGAAGGGCTTCATACAGAACAGGGAAAGAAAGTCCACATTCAGCAAACAGCACTTCACATGTAAAACCATAGTCCTCGGACTCCTCGGTGTGATGTCATGTTGTGTTCACAGCTGAGGAATAAACCTACAGTCAAGTAACAACACATGTAACCCCGGATCAAACAGCAGAGGAAATGTGATTGTCTCCTCTTTTCAACGGCATTAAACACAACAGATGTCTTAGGCTGTATCCCAAAAGGCATCCCTGTTCCCTACATAGTGCACTACTTTTAACCAGGGCCCAATAGTCGTCCACTATGTAGGGAATAGGGTGCCAGTTTGGGACGCAGGCTTAGACATAGTAGGATGACAGGAGAGAGAGAAGAAACACTTTTTAATAACAATCTCATGTCTCAGAGTCAACAACTTTATGATGGTGTTCAGAAGACAGGCCATCCTGACCCTGGTTTAACCTGGACTCTGGATCACAATGCTCTGGAAAGGCACAGAGGCGTGTGTGTGAGTGAGAGAGACAGAGAGCTTGGGTCTGTGTGTGTGTGTGTGTGTGTGTGTGTGTGTGTGAGAGAGAGAGAGAGACAGAGAGCTTGGGTCTATGTGTGTGTGTGCTTGCGTAACTATGTGTGTGTGTTCTTACGTGTGTGAGCCTGCGTCTGTCTGCGTGTGTGACTGCTTCCTGACCCTTTCCTCTGAGCCTCTTGAAGGTTGAGCGGAACTTTAATCACGTTAAATGCAATAGTCTGTTGTGTTGTGTGTGTGTGTCATCTGTTGTAACATCTAGTCATCATCTGTCTAGTCCTACTGACTCACGCAACACTGATTCATTCACTAGTTCATCTGTCTCATGGGTTTTCCATCAAAAGACACATTTGTATATTCTCCACAGCAAGATACATCTCCCCGATCTTTCCTCCTCTCCTCTCTTTCCTCCTCTCCTCTCTTTCCTCCTCTCCTCTCCCCTCCCTCCTTCTCTCCTCTCTCTCCTCCTCGCCTCTCTCCCCTCTCTCCTTCTCTCCCCTCTTTACTCCTCTCCTCTCTCTCCTACCTCTCCTCCTCCTCTCTCCTCCTTGGTTTCCTCTCCTCCTCTCCTCTCTCTCCTCCTTGGGTTCCTCTCCTCCTCTCCTCTCTCTTCCTCTCCTTCCTTTTCCCTCTCTCCTCCTTTCCTTCCTCTCCTCTCTCTTCTACCTCTCCTCTCTCTCCTCATCTCCTTCCTTTCCTCTCCTCTCTCTCCTCCTCTCCTTGCTCTCCTCCTCTCCTACCTCTCCCCTCTCTCAAGTACACATATCCAGGCATCAGATATCTCAGAATGAACTGTGAAACAAACAAACACTCACACACATATAATAGTTCTATACTACATCAACAATTGAGGCCAGCAGCAGCATGTCGTTGCTTGTTCATATGGGGGTTGGCAGGTTTTAGATTGTCATCACAGAAGATACCATCATTATATATATATTGTGTTGGTTCTTGTATGTGTAGTAGGTACATGCATGTATAGCTTTGTACACTCTGGGCAGGTTTGATCAATTAGCTCAGTTGGTCAGGTGTGAAGCCTAGTTGGAACAAAACCCTGCAGTTCTTGCAGCACTCCTGGTACAGGGTTACGTACCCCTGATCTAGTCTGTTACTTTAACAATGGTCCTTCTTCCTGTCTTTCTCTCTCTTCTTATCTCTTCTATCTCTCTCTCTCTCTCTCTCTCTCTCTCTCTCTCTCTCACTGGATTTTTCCATATTTCCCATTGATACTCCCACACTCTCCATAATTTCCTATAGACCTGTAGTGTGTAGTGTGATTGTGTTTTATATGAGATTTGCGTTGTCTGGTATGTTCTAGAATGATTGGAATGGATTACAATAGGGCCACAATGACAGAAGGAGAGCGAGACCAGAGAGAAAGACAGTGGGATAGAAAGACAGTGGGATAGAAAGACAGTGAGAGAGAGGGAGGGATAGAGAAATAGAGAGAGATAATCACTTATATTCTGTATGACAGCTGTCAAACGACTATGTCAGATCAGCTCAGCTTGTTTGAACTGTCTGTCTATATATACAGTGGGGAGAACAAGTATTTGATTCACTGTCGATTTTGCAGGTTTTCCTACTTACAAGGCATGTAGAGGTCTGTAATTTGTATCATAGGTACACTTCCACTGTGAGAGACACTAGGTGGAAGATCAGCTGATGTGACCATGAGCAAGGCACCCTAACCCTAATTTTTCCTTTAAGTCTCTATGGATAACAGCGTCTACTAAATTACAAAAATGTCAATGTAAAGCTTTTCTGACCATTTTTGCTGTTTTTGTCCTTTTGTCAATAGCTCTGTTGCCATGGAGATCAATGAGTTGCAGAGCAACAGGCAGAATGAAAGAATGAAAGATAGAAATCACCCTTTTAGGAAATCATGTTTTGAAATGTTTTGTTGTTGTTGTTTCTGAGTCCCAAATGGCACCATATTCCCTACGTAGTGCACACATTTTGACCATTAGCCCTATGGGATCTCCATCAAAGTAGTGCATTATGTAGGGAACGGGGTGCCATTTGAGACACTCTCCTAGCCCTCACTAAAAACACTAATCTGGACCCATGACTGTTACCATAACAACACACCTTCAATGGTACCATTCAGTCTGATTGTCAGTATTGCTGGCAGGCCCCTAGCATTGTCTCCATTCAGGAGAAGTCTCAGGAGTCGTAGTATCAATGACAACTGTACATCTCTCTCTCTCTCTCTGTTTATGTGTGTGTCACCCTATTAGGTCTGGAAGTGTTAAATAACTACAGTGACTCAGTGAGAACCCTGTCTATTCTCTACATGACTCCTGATGATATATGGGTAGTCTTATGTAGTCCTGTAAATGTTGTAACATAATGATAATGGTATTGCAGTCGGAGTCAAATGAGTCAGCATGACATCTGTGGACATGTTAGATAAATATAATGACGGTTCCCCCTCTTTCTCTCTCTCTCTCCCTCCCACTTTCTCTGCTCTCTCTCTCTCTCGCTCTCTCTCTCTCTTTCTCACTCTCTCTCTCTCTCTCTCTCCCTCCCACTTTCACTCTCTCTCGCGAGCTCTCTCTCTCTTTCTCTCTCTCTCTCTCCCTCCCACTTTTCTCTGCTCTCTCTCCCACCTCCCACCTCTTCCTCTCTCTCTCTCTCTCTCTCTCTCTCTCTCTCTCTCTCTCCCACCTCTTTCTCTCTCCCACATCTTTCTCTCTCTCTCTCTATCCCTCGCTCTCTCTCCCCTTTCTCTCTTTTTTTCTATCTTTCTCTCTTCTTTCATCTTTTTCTCTCTCTCTCTCTCTCTCCCCTTTCTCTCTTTCTCTCTCCTCTCTCTATTTCTTTCTCTCTCTTTCTCTCTCCTCCCTCTTTTTCTCTCTCTCTCCTCTCTCTCTTCCAGTGTCTCGCATTCATCTCATCTTCTGTTCCACCTACTTCAGGTGTCTGTCATCGTCATTCATTCTATATCAGATCAGGGGATTCATAAACATAAAGAGCCGAAGAGCATCATATTATATCCTGGTTTCTTCCTTCCATTAGTGAGCATTGAACATTGAACATTGACATTGTATTTAATTCAAAGCTTTATTTTTCATGGTCAAAGCATTATGGTTTATTTCCTCCACCACCTAATCTGTTGTTTCTCAGTGTACGGTGTGTTAACATGAAGGGCTGATGAACAGCGGTTACAACAGAAAGATGTAGCTTCATGACGAGTTTGGATGGTACTATGGTGTTAAATGCTGAGCTAATGACGAGTTTGGAGGGTACTATGGTGTTAAATGCTGAGCTAATGACGAGTTTGGAGGGTACTATGGTGTTAAATGCTGAGCTAATGATGAGTTTGGAGGGTACTATGGTGTTAAATGCTGAGCTAATGACGAGTTTGGAGGGTACTATGGTGTTAAATGCTGAGCTAATGACGAGTTTGGAGGGTACTATGGTGTTAAATGCTGAGCTAATGACGAGTTTGGAGGGTACTATGGTGTTAAATGCTGAGCTAATGACGAGTTTGGAGGGTACTATGGTGTTAAATGCTGAGCTAATGACGAGTTTGGAGGGTACTATGGTGTTAAAGTTAAATGCTGAGCTAATGATGAGTTTGGATGGTACTATGGTGTTAAATGCTGAGCTAATGATGAGTTTGGAGGGTACTATGGTGTTAAATGCTGAGCTAATGATGAGTTTGGAGGGTACTATGGTGTTAAATGCTGAGCTAATGATGAGTTTGGAGGGTACTATGGTGTTAAATGCTGAGCTAATGATGAGTTTGGAGGGTACTATGGTGTTAAATGCTAAGCTAATGATGAGTTTGGATGGTACTATGGTGTTAAATGCTGAGCTAATGATGAGTTTGGAGGGTACTATGGTGTTAAATGCTGAGCTAATGATGAGTTTGGATGGTACTATGGTGTTAAATGCTGAGCTAATGATGAGTTTGGAGTGTACTATGGTGTTAAATGCTGAGCTGTAGTCGATGAACAGCATTCTTACATAGGTATTCCTCTTGTCCAGATGGGTTAGGGCAGTGTGCAGTGTGGTTGCGATTGGGTCGTCTGTGGACCTATTGGGGCGGTAAACAAATTGGAGTGGGTCTAGGGTGTCAGGTAGGGTGGAGGTGATATGGTCCTTGACTAGTCTCTTAAAGCACTTCATGATGACGGAAGTGAGTGCTACGGGGTGGTAGTCATTTAATTCAGTTACCTTAGCTTTCTTGGGGACAAGAATAATGGTGGCCATCTTGAAGCATGTGGGAACAGCAGACTGGGATAAGGATTGATTGAATATGTCCATAAACACACCAGCCAGCTGGTCTGCACATGCTCTGAGGACGCGACTAGTGATGCCGTCTGGGCCTGCAGCCTTGCGAGGGTTGAAATGTTTAAATATTTTACTCATGTTGGCTGCAGAGAAGAAGAGCATGCAGGTTTTGGTAGAGGACCGTGTCAGTGGCACTGTATTGACCTCAAAGCGAGCAAAGAAGTTGTTTAGTCTGTCTGGGAGCAAGACATCGTGGTCCGCGACGGGGCTGGTTTTTCTTTTGTAGTCCGAGATTGACTGTAGACCCTGAAACATACCTCTCGTGTCTGAGCCATTGAATTGAGACTCTACTTTGTCTCCATACTGACGCTTAGTTTGTTTGATTGTCTTGCGGTGGGAAAAGCTACTCTGTATGTATTCGGTCATGTTTTCGGTCACCTTGCCCTGATTAAAAGCAGTGGTTCGCACTTTCAGTTTTGCGCGAATGCTGCCATCAATCCACAGTTTCTGGTTGGGGAATGTTTTAATAGACGCTGTGGGTACAACATCACTGACATCACCACACTTGCAAATAAACTCGCTCACCGAATCAGCGTATTCATCAATGTTATGGTTCGACGCTTTGCGGAAAACATATCCCAGTCTCGACCCCGCCTTGTGCAACTGGGTCCTGAAGATCCTCAACACAGGGGCCCCACAAGGGTGAGTTCTCAGCCCTCTCCTGTACTCCCTGTTCACCCATGACTGCGTAGCCATGCACGCTTCCTACTCAATCATCAAGTTTGCAGACGACACTACAATGGTAGGTTTGATTACCAACAATGATGAGACGGTCTACAGGGAGGAGGTGAGGGCCCTCAGAGTGTGGTGTCAGGATAATAACCTCACACTCAATGTCAACAAAACAAAGGAGATGATCGTGGACTTCAGCAAACAGCAGAGGGAGCAGCCCCCTATCCACATCGACGGGACAGTAGTGGAGAGGGTGGAAAGTTTTAAGTTCCTCGGCGTACACATCACGGACAAACTGAAATGGTCCACCCACACAGACAGCGTAGTGAAGAAGGCTGAAGAAATTCGGCTTCTCACGAAAAACACTGACAAACTTTTACAGATGCGCAATCGAGAGCATCCTGTCGGGCTGTATCACCGTCTGGTACGGCAACTGCTCCGCCCACAACCGTAAGGCTCTCCAGAGGGTAGTGAGGTCTGCACAACGCATCACCGGGGGCAAACTACCTGCCCTCCAGGACACCTACACCACCCGATGTCACAGGAAGCCCAAAAAGATCATCAAGGACAACAACCACCCGAGCCACTGCCTGTTCACCCCGCTATCATCCAGAAGGTGAGGTAGGTACAGGTGCATCAAAGCAGGGACCAAGAGACTGAAAAACAGCTTCTATCTCAAAGGCATCAGACTGTTAAACAGCCATCACTAACATTGAGTGGCTGCTGCCAACATACTGACTTAATCTCTAGCCACTTTAATAATGGAAACATGTATGTAATAAATGTATCACTAGCCACTTTAAACAATTCCACTTTATATAAGGTTTACATACCCTACATTACTCTTTCATATGTACATACTGTACTCTATACCATCTAATGCATCTTGCCTATGCCATTCGGCCAACACTCATTCATACATTTTTATGTACATATTCTTATTCATTCCTTTACACCTGTGTGTATAAGATAGTTGTTGTGAAATTGCTAGGTTAGATTACTTGTTAGATATTACTGCATGGTCGGAACTAGAAGCACAAGCATTTCACTTCACTCGCATTAACATCTGCTAACCATCAATCCTACTATCTATGCTGCTCTGCTACACTCTCTATAAACACTATACTGCTTCCTCTGTCTATAAACACTATACTGCTTCCTCTGTCTATAAACACTATACTGCTTCCTCTGTCTATAAACACTATACTGCTTCCTCTGTCTATAAACACTATACTACTTCCTCTGTCTATAAACACTATACTGCTTCCTCTGTCTATAAACAATACTGCTTACTGTCTATAAACACTCTGTCTATAAACACTATACTACTTCCTCTGTCTATAAACACTATACTGCTTCCTCTGTCTATAAACACTATACTGCTTCCTCTGTCTATAAACACTATACTGCTTCCTCTGTCTATAAACACTATACTGCTTCCTCTGTCTATAAACACTATATGCTTCCTCTGTCTATAAACACTATACTGCTTCCTCTGTCTATAAACACTATACTGCTTCCTCTGTCTATAAACACTATACTGCTTCCTCTGTCTATAAACACTATACTGCTTCCTCTGTCTATAAACACTATACTGCTTCCCATGTCTATAAACACTATCTGTCTATAAACACTATACTGCTTCCTCTGTCTATAAACACTATGCTTCCTCTGTCTATGCTTCCTCTGTCTATAAACACTATACTGCTTCCTCTGTCTATAAACACTATACTGCTTCCTCTGTCTATAAACACTATACTGCTTCCTCTGTCTATAAACACTATACTGCTTCCTCTGTCTATAAACACTATACTGCTTCCTCTGTCTATAAACACTATACTGCTTCCTCTTCTATAAACACTATACTGCTTCCTCTGTCTATAAACACTATACTGCTTCCTCTGTCTATAAACACTATACTGCTTCCTCTGTCTATAAACACTATACTGCTTCCTCTGTCTATAAACACTATACTGCTTCCTCTGTCTATAAACACTATACTGCTTCCTCTGTCTATAAACACTATACTGCTTCCTCTGTCTATAAACACTATACTGCTTCCTCTGTCTATAAACACTATACTGCTTCCTCTGTCTATAAACACTATACTGCTTCCTCTGTCTATAAACACTATACTGCTTCCTCTGTCTATAAACACTATACTGCTTCCTCTGTCTATAAACACTATACTGCTTCCTCTGTCTATAAACACTATACTGCTTCCTCTGTCTATAAACACTATACTGCTTCCTCTGTCTATAAACACTATACTGCTTCCTCTGTCTATAAACACTATACTGCTTCCTCTGTCTATAAACACTATACTGCTTCCTCTGTCTATAAACACTATACTGCTTCCTGCTTCCTCTGTCTATAAACACTATACTGCTTCCTCTGTCTATAAACACTATACTGCTTCCTCTGTCTATAAACACTATACTGCTTCCTCTGTCTATAAACACTATACTGCTTCCTCTGTCTATAAACACTATACTGCTTCCTCTGTCTATAAACACTATACTGCTTCCTCTGTCTATAAACACTATACTGCTTCCTCTGTCTATAAACACTATACTGCTTCCTCTGTCTATAAACACTATACTGCTTCCTCTGTCTATAAACACTATACTGCTTCCTCTGTCTATAAACACTATACTGCTTCCTCTGTCTATAAACACTATACTGCTTCCTCTGTCTATAAACACTATACTGCTTCCTCTGTCTATAAACACTATACTGCTTCCTCTGTCTATAAACACTATACTGCTTCCTCTGTCTATAAACACTATACTGCTTCCTCTGTCTATAAACACTATACTGCTTCCTCTGTCTATAAACACTATACTGCTTCCTCTGTCTATAAACACTATACTGCTTCCTCTGTCTATAAACACTATACTGCTTCCTCTGTCTATAAACACTATACTGCTTCCTCTGTCTTCCTCTGTCTATAAACACTATAATATAAACACTATACTGCTTCCTCTGTCTATAAACACTATACTGCTTCCTCTGTCTATAAACACTATACTGCTTCCTCTGTCTATAAACACTATACTGCTTCCTCTGTCTATAAACACTATACTGCTTCCTCTGTCTATAAACACTATACTGCTTCCTCTGTCTATAAACACTATACTGCTTCCTCTGTCTATAAACACTATACTGCTTCCTCTGTCTATAAACACTATACTGCTTCCTCTGTCTATAAACACTATACTGCTTCCTCTGTCTATAAACACTATACTGCTTCCTCTGTCTATAAACACTATACTGCTTCCTCTGTCTATAAACACTATACTGCTTCCCTCTGTCTATAAACACTATACTGCTTCCTCTGTCTATAAACACTATACTGCTTCCTCTGTCTATAAACACTATACTGCTTCCTCTGTCTATAAACACTATACTGCTTCCTCTGTCTATAAACACTGTACTGCTTCCTCTGTCTATAAACACTATAATGCTTCCTCTGTCTATAAACACTATAAATGCTTCCTCTGTCTATAAACACTATACTGCTTCCTCTGTCTATAAACACTATACTGCTTCCTCTGTCTATAAACACTATACTGCTTCCTCTGTCTATAAACACTATACTGTCTATAAACACTATACTGCTTCCTCTGTCTATAAACACTATACTGCTTCCTCTGTCTATAAACACTATACTGCTTCCTCTGTCTATAAACACTATACTGCTTCCTCTGTCTATAAACACTATACTGCTTCCTCTGTCTATAAACACTATACTGCTTCCTCTGTCTATAAACACTATACTGCTTCCTCTGTCTATAAACACTATACTGCTTCCTCTGTCTATAAACACTATACTGCTTCCTCTGTCTATAAACACTATACTGCTTCCTCTGTCTATAAACACTATACTGCTTCCTCTGTCTATAAACACTATACTGCTCCTCTGTCTATAAACACTATACTGCTTCCTCTGTCTATAAACACTATACTGCTTCCTCTGTCTATAAACACTATACTGCTTCCTCTGTCTATAAACACTATACTGCTTCCTCTGTCTATAAACACTATACTGCTTCCTCTGTCTATAAACACTATACTGCTTCCTCTGTCTATAAACACTATACTGCTTCCTCTGTCTATATAACACTATACTGCTTCCTCTGTCTATAAACACTATACTGCTTCCTCTGTCTATAAACACTATACTGCTTCCTCTGTCTATAAACACTATACTGCTTCCTCTGTCTATAAACACTATAATGCTTCCTCTGTCTATAAACACTATACTGTTTCCTCTGTCTATAAACACTATACTGCTTCCTCTGTCTAAACACTATAATGCTTCCTCTGTCTATAAACACTATACTGTTTCCTCTGTCTATAAACACTATACTGCTTCCTCTGTCTATAAACACTATACACTTCCTCTGTCTATAAACACTATACTGCTTCCTCTGTCTATAAACACTATACTGCTTCCTCTGTCTATAAACACTATACTGCTTCCTCTGTCTATAAACACTATACTGCTTCCTCTGTCTATAAACACTATACTGCTTCCTCTGTCTATAAACACTATACTGCTTCCTCTGTCTATAAACACTATAATGCTTCCTCTGTCTATAAACACTATACTGCTTCCTCTGTCTATAAACACTATACTGCTTCCTCTGTCTATAAACACTATAATGCTTCCTCTGTCTATAAACACTATAATGCTTCCTCTGTCTATAAACACTATACTGCTTCCTCTGTCTATAAACACTATACTGCTTCCCATGTCTATAAACACTATAATGCTTTCTCTGTCTATAAACACTATAATGCTTCCTCTGTCTATAAACACTATACTGCTTCCTCTGTCTATAAACACTATACTGCTTCCTCTGTCTATAAACACTATACTGCTTCCTCTGTCTATAAACACTATACTGCTTCCTCTGTCTATAAACACTATACTGCTTCCTCTGTCTATAAACACTATACTGCTTCCTCTGTCTATAAACACTATACTGCTTCCTCTGTCTATAAACACTATACTGCTTCCTCTGTCTATAAACACTATACTGCTTCCTCTGTCTATAAACACTATACTGCTTCCTCTGTCTATAAACACTATACTGCTTCCTCTGTCTATAAACACTATACTGCTTCCTCTGTCTATAAACACTAAACTTCCTCTGTCTATAAACACTATACTGCTTCCTCTGTCTATAAACACTATACTGCTTCCTCTGTCTATAAACACTATACTGCTTCCTCTGTCTATAAACACTATACTGCTTCCTCTGTCTATAAACACTATACTGCTTCCTCTGTCATAAACACTATACTGCTTCCTCTGTCTATAAACACTATACTGCTTCCTCTGTCTATACTGCTTCCTCTGTCTATAAACACTATACTGCTTCCTATGTCTATAAACACTATACTGCTTCCTCTGTCTATAAACACTATACTGCTTCCTCTGTCTATAAACACTATACTGCTTCCTCTGTCTATAAACACTATACTGCTTCCTCTGTCTATAAACACTATACTGCTTCCTCTGTCTATAAACACTATACTGCTTCCTCTGTCTATAAACACTATACTGCTTCCTCTGTCTATAAACACTATACTGCTTCCTCTGTCTATAAACACTATACTGCTTCCCATGTCTATAAACACTATAATGCTTTCTCTGCCTATAAACACTATACTGTTTCCTCTGTCTATAAACACTATACTACTTCCTCTGTCTATAAACACTATAATGCTTCCTCTGTCTATAAACACTATACTGTTTCCTCTGTCTATAAACACTATACTGCTTCCTCTGTCTATAAACACTATACTACTTCCTCTGTCTATAAACACTATACTGCTTCCTCTGTCTATAAACACTATACTGCTTCCTCTGTCTATAAACACTATACTGCTTCCTCTGTCTATAAACACTATACTGCTTCCTCTGTCTATAAACACTATACTATAAACTTCCTCTGTCTATAAACACTATACTGCTTCCTCTGTCTATAAACACTATACTGCTTCCTCTGTCTATAAACACTATACTGCTTCCTCTGTCTATAAACACTATACTGCTTCCTCTGTCTATAAACACTATACTGCTTCCTCTGTCTATAAACACTATACTGCTTCCTCTGTCTATAAAACACTATAAACACTATACTGCTTCCTCTGTCTATAAACACTATACTGCTTCCTCTGTCTATAAACACTATACTGCTTCCTCTGTCTATAAACACTATACTGCTTCCTCTGTCTATAAACACTATACTGCTTCCTCTGTCTATAAACACTATAAACACTATACTGCTTCCTCTGTCTATAAACACTATACTGCTTCCTCTGTCTATAAACACTATACTGCTTCCTCTGTCTATAAACACTATACTGCTTCCTCTGTCTATAAACACTATACTGCTTCCTCTGTCTATAAACACTATACTGCTTCCTCTGTCTATAAACACTATACTGCTTCCTCTGTCTATAAACACTATACTGCTTCCTCTGTCTATAAACACTATACTGCTTCCTCTGTCTATAAACACTATACTGCTTCCTCTGTCTATAAACACTATATACTGTCTATAAACACTATTGCTTCCTCTGTCTATAAACACTATACTGCTTCCTCTGTCTATAAACACTATACTGCTTCCTCTGTCTATAAACACTATACTGCTTCCTCTGTCTATAAACACTATACTGCTTCCTCTGTCTATCTGTCTATAAACACTATACTGCTTCCTCTGTCTATAAACACTATACTGCTTCCTCTGTCTATAAACACTATACTGCTTCCTCTGTCTATAAACACTATACTGCTTCCTCTGTCTATAAACACTATACTGCTTCCCTGTCTATAAACACTATATGCTTCCTCTCTATAAACACTATACTGCTTCCTCTGTCTATAAACACTATACTGCTTCCTCTGTCTATAAACACTATACTGCTTCCTCTGTCTATAAACACTATACTGCTTCCTCTGTCTATAAACACTATACTGCTTCCTCTGTCTATAAACACTATACTGCTTCCTCTGTCTATAAACACTATACTGCTTCCTCTGTCTATAAACACTATACTGCTTCCCATGTCTATAAACACTATAATGCTTTCTCTGCCTATAAACACTATACTGTTTCCTCTGTCTATAAACACTATACTACTTCCTCTGTCTATAAACACTATACTGCTTCCTCTGTCTATAAACACTATACTGCTTCCTCTGTCTATAAACACTATACTGCTTCCCATGTCTATAAACACTATAATGCTTCCTCTGTCTATAAACACTGCTTCCTCTGTCTATAAACACTATAATGCTTCCTCTGTCTATAAACACTATACTGCTTCCTCTGTCTATAAACACTATACTGCTTCCCTGTCTATAAACACTATAATGCTTTCTCTGTCTATAAACACTATAATGCTTCCTCTGCTTCCTATAAACACTATACTGCTTCCTCTGTCTATAAACACTATACTGCTTCCTCTGTCTATAAACACTATACTGCTTCCTCTGTCTATAAACACTATACTGCTTCCTCTGTCTATAAACACTATACTGCTTCCTCTGTCTATAAACACTATACTGCTTCCTCTGTCTATACTGCTTCCTCTGTCTATAAACACTATACTGCTTCCTCTGTCTATAAACACTATACTGCTTCCTCTGTCTATAAACACTATACTGCTTCCTCTGTCTATAAACACTATACTGCTTCCTCTGTCTATAAACACTATACTGCTTCCTCTGTCTATAAACACTATACTGCTTCCTCTGTCTATAAACACTATACTGCTTCCTCTGTCTATAAACACTATACTGCTTCCTCTGTCTATAAACACTATACTGCTTTCCTCTGTCTATAAACACTATACTGTTTCCTCTGTCTATAAACACTATACTGCTTCCTCTGTCTATAAACACTATAATGCTTCCTCTGTCTATAAACACTATACTGCTTCCTCTGTCTATAAACACTATACTACTTCCTCTGTCTATAAACACTATACTGCTTCCTCTGTCTATAAACACTACTACTTCCTCTGTCTATAAACACTATACTGCTTCCCCTGTCTATAAACACTATACTACTTCCTCTGTCTATAAACACTATACTGCTTCCTCTGTCTATAAACACTATACTGCTTCCTCTGTCTATAAACACTATACTGCTTCCTCTGTCTATAAACACTATACTGCTTCCTCTGTCTATAAACACTATACTGCTTCCTCTGTCTATAAACACTATACTGCTTCCTCTGTCTATAAACACTATACTGCTTCCTCTGTCTATAAACACTATACTGCTTCCTCTGTCTATAAACACTATACTGCTTCCTCTGTCTATAAACACTATACTGCTTCCTCTGTCTATAAACACTATACTGCTTCCTCTGTCTATAAACACTATACTGCTTCCTCTGTCTATAAACACTATACTGCTTCCTCTGTCTATAAACACTATACTGCTTCCTCTGTCTATAAACACTATACTGCTTCCTCTGTCTATAAACACTATACTGCTTCCTCTGTCTATAAACACTATACTGCTTCCTCTGTCTATAAACACTATACTGCTTCCTCTGTCTATAAACACTATACTGCTTCCTCTGTCTATAAACACTATACTGCTTCCTCTGTCTATAAACACTATACTGCTTCCTCTGTCTATAAACACTATACTGCTTCCTCTGTCTATAAACACTATACTGCTTCCTCTGTCTATAAACACTATACTGCTTCCTCTGTCTATAAACACTATACTGCTTCCTCTGTCTATAAACACTATACTGTCTGTCTATAAACACTATACTGCTTCCTCTGTCTATAAACACTATACTGCTTCCTCTGTCTATAAACACTATACTGCTTCCTCTGTCTATAAACACTATACTGCTTCCTCTGTCTATAAACACTATACTGCTTCCTCTGTCTATAAAAACACTGCTTCCTCTGTCTATAAACACTATACTGCTTCCTCTGTCTATAAACACTATACTGCTTCCTCTGTCTATAAACACTATACTGCTTCCTCTGTCTATAAACACTATACTGCTTCCTCTGTCTATAAACACTATAATGCTTCCTCTGTCTATAAACACTATACTGTTTCCTCTGTCTATAAACACTATACTGCTTCCTCTGTCTATAAACACTATACTACTTCCTCTGTCTATAACCACTATACTGCTTCCTCTGTCTATAAACACTATACTGCTTCCCATGTCTATAAACACTATAATGCTTTCTCTGCCTATAAACACTATACTGTTTCCTCTGTCTATAAACACTATACTACTTCCTCTGTCTATAAACACTATAATGCTTCCTCTGTCTATAAACACTATACTGTTTCCTCTGTCTATAAACACTATACTGCTTCCTCTGTCTATAAACACTATACTACTTCCTCTGTCTATAAACACTATACTGCTTTCTGTCTATAAACCTCTGTCTATAAACACTATACTGCTTCCTATGTCTATAAACACTATAATGCTTTCTCTGTCTATAAACACTATACTGCTTCCTCTGTCTATAAACACTATACTGCTTCCTCTGTCTATAAACACTATAATGCTTCCTCTGTCTATAAACACTATAATGCTTCCTCTGTCTATAAACACTATACTGCTTCCCATGTCTATAAACACTATAATGCTTCCTCTGTCTATAAACACTATAATGCTTCCTCTGTCTATAAACACTATAATGCTTCCTCTGTCTATAAACACTATACTGCTTCCTCTGTCTATAAACACTATACTGCTTCCCATGTCTATAAACACTATAATGCTTTCTCTGTCTATAAACACTATAATGCTTCCTCTGCCTATAAACACTATACTGCTTCCTCTGTCTATAAACACTATACTGCTTCCTCTGTCTATAAACACTATACTGCTTCCTCTGTCTATAAACACTATACTGCTTACTATAAACACTATACTGCTTCCTCTGTCTATAAACACTATACTGCTTCCTCTGTCTATAAACACTATACTGCTTCCTCTGTCTATAAACACTATACTGCTTCCTCTGTCTATAAACACTATACTGCTTCCTCTGTCTATAAACACTATACTGCTTCCTCTGTCTATAAACACTATACTGCTTCCTCTGTCTATAAACACTATACTGCTTCCTCTGTCTATAAACACTATACTGCTTCCTCTGTCTATAAACACTATACTGCTTCCTCTGTCTATAAACACTATACTGCTTCCTCTGTCTATAAACACTATACTGCTTCCTCTGTCTATAAACACTATACTGCTTAAACACCTCTGCCTATAAACACTATACTGTTTCCTCTGTCTATAAACACTATACTACTTCCTCTGTCTATAAACACTATACTGCTTCCTCTGTCTATAAACACTATACTGCTTCCTCTGTCTATAAACACTATACTGCTTCCTCTGTCTATAAACACTATACTGCTTCCTCTGTCTATAAACACTATACTGCTTCCTCTGTCTATAAACACTATACTGCTTCCTCTGTCTATAAACACTATACTGCTTCCTCTGTCTATAAACACTATACTGCTTCCTCTGTCTATAAACACTATACTGCTTCCTCTGTCTATAAACACTATACTGCTTCCTCTGTCTATAAACACTATACTGCTTTTCCTCTCTATAAACACTATACTGCTCCTCTGTCTATAAACACTATACTACTTCCTCTGTCTATAAACACTATAATGCTTCCTCTGTCTATAAACACTATACTGTTTCCTCTGTCTATAAACACTATACTGCTTCCTCTGTCTATAAACACTATACTGCTTCCTCTGTCTATAAACACTATACTGCTTCCTCTGTCTATAAACACTATACTGCTTCCCTGTCTATAAACACTATAATGCTTTCCTCTGCCTATAAACACTATACTGCTTCCTCTGTCTATAAACACACTTCCTCTGTCTATAAACACTATAATGCTTCCTCTGTCTATAAACACTATACTGCTTCCTCTGTCTATAAACACTATCTGCTTCCTATAAACACATGTCTATAAACACTATAATGCTTCCTCTGTCTATAAACACTATAATGCTTCCTCTGTCTATAAACACTATAATGCTTCCTCTGTCTATAAACACTATACTGCTTCCTCTGTCTATAAACACTATACTGCTTCCTCTGTCTATAAACACTATAATGTCTCTGTCTATAAACACTATACTGCTTCCTCTGTCTATAAACACTATATGCTTCCTCTGTCTATAAACACTATAATGCTTCCTCTGTCTATAAACACTATACTGCTTCCTCTGTCTATAAACACTATACTGCTTCCTCTGTCTATAAACACTATACTGCTTCCTCTGTCTATAAACACTATACTGTCTTAAACACCTCTCTGTCTATAAACACTATACTGCTTCCTCTGTCTATAAAACTATACTGCTTCCTCTGTCTATAAACACTATACTGCTTCCTCTGTCTATAAACACTATACTGCTTCCTCTGTCTATAAACACTATACTGCTTCCTCTGTCTATAAACACTATACTGCTTCCTCTGTCTATAAACACTATACTGCTTCCTCTGTCTATAAACACTATACTGCTTCCTCTGTCTATAAACACTATACTGCTTCCTCTGTCTATAAACACTATACTGCTTCCTCTGTCTATAAACACTATACTGCTTCCTCTGTCTATAAACACTATACTGCTTCCTCTGTCTATAAACACTATACTGCTTCCTCTGTCTATAATGCTTCCTCTGTCTATAAACACTATACTGCTTCCTCTGTCTATAAACACTATACTGCTTCCTCTGTCTATAAACACTATACTGCTTCCTCTGTCTATAAACACTATACTGCTTCCTCTGTCTATAAACACTATACTGCTTCCTCTGTCTATAAACACTATACCTTCCTCTGTCTATAAACACTATACTGCTTCCTCTGTCTATAAACACATGTCTATACTGCTTCCTCTGTCTATAAACACTATACTGTTTCCTCTGTCTATAAACACTATACTGCTTCCTCTGTCTATAAACACTATACTGCTTCCTCTGTCTATAAACACTATACTGCTTCCTCTGTCTATAAACACTATACTGCTTCCTCTGTCTATAAACACTATACTGCTTCCTCTGTCTATAAACACTATACTGCTTCCTCTGTCTATAAACACTATACTGCTTCCTCTGTCTATAAACACTATAATGCTTTCTCTGTCTATAAACACTACTGCTTCCTCTGTCTATAAACACTATACTGTTTCCTCTGTCTATAAACACTATAAACACTTCCTCTGTCTATAAACACTATAATGCTTCCTCTGTCTATAAACACTATACTGCTTCCTCTGTCTATAAACACTATACTGCTTCCCATGTCTATGAACACTATAATGCTTTCTCTGTCTATAAACACTATAATGCTTCCTCTGTCTATAAACACTATACTGCTTCCCATGTCTATAAACACTATACTGCTTCCTCTGTCTATAAACACTATACTGCTTCCTCTGTCTATAAACGCTATAATGCTTCCTCTGTCTATAAACACTATACTGCTTCCCATGTCTATAAACACTATACTGCTTCCTCTGTCTATAAACACTATACTGCTTCCTCTGTCTATAAATAATACACTGCTTCCTCTGTCTATAAACACTATACTGCTTCCTCTGTCTATAAACACTATACTGCTTCCTCTGTCTATAAACACTATACTGCTTCCTCTGTCTATAAACACTATACTGCTTCCTCTGTCTATAAACACTATACTGCTTCCTCTGTCTATAAACACTATACTGCTTCCTCTGTCTATAAACACTATACTGCTTCCTCTGTCTATAAACACTATACTGCTTCCTCTGTCTATAAACACTATACTGCTTCCTCTGTCTATAAACACTATACTGCTTCCTCTGTCTATAAACACTATACTGCTTCCTCTGTCTATAAACACTATACTGCTTCCTCTGTCTATAAACACTATACTGCTTCCCTGTCTATAAACACTATAATGCTTTCCTCTGCCTATAAACACTATACTGCTTCCTCTGTCTATAAACACTATACTGCTTCCTCTGTCTATAAACACTATACTGCTTCCTCTGTCTATAAACACTATACTACTTCCTCTGTCTATAAACACTATACTACTTCCTCTGTCTATAAACACTATACTGCTTCCTCTGTCTATAAACACTATACTGCTTCCTCTGTCTATAAACACTATACTGCTTCCTCTGTCTATAAACACTATACTGCTTCCTCTGTCTATAAACACTATACTGCTTCCTCTGTCTATAAACACTATACTGTCTTAAACACCTTTCTGTCTATAAACACTATACTGCTTCCTCTGTCTATAAACACTATACTGCTTCCTCTGTCTATAAACACTATACTGCTTCCTCTGTCTATAAACACTATACTGCTTTCTCTGTCTATAAACACTATCTGTCTATAAACACTATACTGCTTCCTCTGTCTATAAACACTATACTGCTTCCTCTGTCTATAAACACTATACTGCTTCCTCTGTCTATAAACACTATACTGCTTCCCTGTCTATAAACACTATATGCTTCCTCTGTCTATAAACACTATACTGTTTCCTCTGCTTCCTCTGTCTATAAACACTATAATGCTTCCTCTGTCTATAAACACTATACTGCTTCCTCTGTCTATAAACACTATACTGCTTCCTCTGTCTATAAACACTATAATGCTTCCCATGTCTATAAACACTATAGTGCTTCCTCTGTCTATAAACACTATACTGCTTCCTCTGTCTATAAACACTATACTGCTTCCTCTGTCTATAAACACTATACTGCTTCCTCTGTCTATAAACACTATACTGCTTCCCATGTCTATAAACACTATACCGCTTCCTCTGTCTATAAACACTATACTGCTTCCTCTGTCTATAAACACTATACTGCTTCCTCTGTCTATAAACACTATACTGCTTCTCTGTCTATAAACACTATACTGCTTCCTCTGTCTATAAACACTATACTGCTTCCTCTGTCTATAAACACTATACTGCTTCCTCTGTCTATAAACACTATACTGCTTCCTCTGTCTATAAACACTATACTGCTTCCTCTGTCTATAAACACTATACTGCTTCCTCTGTCTATAAACACTATACTGCTTCCTCTGTCTATAAACACATACTGCTTCCTCTGTCTATAAACACTATACTGCTTCCTCTGTCTATAAACACTATACTGCTTCTGTCTATAAACACTGTCTATAAACACTATACTGCTTTCTGTCTATAAACACTATACTGCTTCCTCTGTCTATAAACACTATACTGCTTCCTCTGTCTATAAACACTATACTGCTTCCTCTGTCTATAAACACTCTGTCTATAAACACTATACTGCTTCCTCTGTCTATAAACACTATACTGCTTCCTCTGTCTATAAACACTATACTGTCTATAAACACTATTCCTCTGTCTATAAACACTATACTGCTTCCTCTGTCTATAAACACTATACTGCTTCCTCTGTCTATAAACACTATACTGCTTCCTCTGTCTATAAACACTATACTGCTTCCTCTGTCTATAAACACTATACTGCTTCCTCTGTCTATAAACACTATACTGCTTCCTCTGTCTATAAACACTATACTGCTTCCTCTGTCTATAAACACTATACTGCTTCCTCTGTCTATAAACACTATACTGCTTCCCATGTCTATAAACACTATACTGCTTCCTCTGTCTATAAACACTATACTGCTTCCTCTGTCCAGAAACACTATACTGCTTCCTCTGTCCAGAAACACTATACTGCTTCCTCTGTCTATAAACACTATACTGCTCCCATGTCTATAAACACTATAATGCTTTCTCTGTCTATAAACACTATAATGCTTCCTCTGCCTATAAACACTATACTGCTTCCTCTGTCTATAAACACTATACTGCTTCCTCTGTCTATAAACACTATACTGCTTCCTCTGTCTATAAACACTATACTGTCTATAAACACTATACCTTCTGTCTATAAACACTATACTGCTTCCTCTGTCTATAAACACTATACTGCTTCCTCTGTCTATAAACACTATACTGCTTCCTCTGTCTATAAACACTATACTGCTTCCTCTGTCTATAAACACTATAATGCCTATAAACACTATACTGCTTCCTCTGTCTATAAACACTATATGCTTCCTCTGTCTATAAACACTATACTGCTTCCTCTGTCTATAAACACTATACTGCTTCCTCTGTCTATAAACACTTCTCTGTCTATAAACACTGCTTCCTCTGTCTATAAACACTATACTGCTTCCTCTGTCTATAAACACTATACTGCTTCCTCTGTCTATAAACACTATACTGCTTCCTCTGTCTATAAACACTATACTGCTTCCTCTGTCTATAAAAACACTGCTTCCTCTGCTTAATGCTTCCTGTCTATAAACACTATACTGCTTCCTCTGTCTATAAACACTATATGCTTCCTCTGTCTATAAACACTATACTGCTTCCTCTGTCTATAAACACTATACTGCTTCCTCTGTCTATAAACACTATACTGCTTCCTCTGTCTATAAACACTATACTGCTTCCTCTGTCTATAAACACTATACTGCTTCCTCTGTCTATAAACACTATACTATAAACACTATACTGTCTATAAACACTTCCTTCTGTCTATAAACACTATACTGCTTCCTCTGTCTATAAATAAATACTGCTTCCTCTGTCTATACACTGCTTCCTCTGTCTATAAACACTATACTGCTTCCTCTGTCTATAAACACTATACTGCTTCCTCTGTCTATAAACACTATACTGCTTCCTCTGTCTATAAACACTATAATGCTTCCCCTGTCTATAAACACTATACTGCTTCCTCTGTCTATAAACACTATACTGCTTCCTCTGTCTATAAACACTATACTGCTTCCTCTGTCTATAAACACTATACTGCTTCCTCTGTCTATAAACACTATACTGTTCCTCTGTCTATAAACACTATACTGCTTCCTCTGTCTATAAACACTATACTGCTTCCCATGTCTATAAACACTATAATGCTTCCTCTGTCTATAAACACTATACTGCTTCCTCTGTCTATAAACACTATACTGCTTCCTCTGTCTATAAACACTATATGCTTCCTCTGTCTATAAACACTATACTGTTTCCTGTCTATCTATAAACACTATACTGCTTCCTCTGTCTATAAACACTATACTGCTTCCTCTGTCTATAAACACTATACTGCTTCCCATGTCTATAAACACTATAATGCTTCCTCTGTCTATAAACACTATAATGCTTCCTCTGTCTATAAACACTATACTGCTTCCTCTGTCTATAAACACTATACTGCTTCCTCTGTCTATAAACACTATACTTACTGTCTATAAACACTATAATGCCTCTGTCTATAAACACTATACTGCTTCCTCTGTCTATAAACACTATACTGCTTCCTCTGTCTATAAACACTATACTGCTTCCTCTGTCTATAAACACTATACTGCTTCCTCTGTCTATAAACACTATACTGCTTCCTCTGTCTATAAACACTATACTGCTTCCTCTGTCTATAAACACTATACTGCTTCCTCTGTCTATAAACACTATACTGCTTCCTCTGTCTATAAACACTATACTGCTTCCTCTGTCTATAAACACTATACTGCTTCCTCTGTCTATAAACACTATACTGCTTCCTCTGTCTATAAACACTATACTGCTTCCTCTGTCTATAAACACTATACTGCTTCTATACTGCTTCCTCTGTCTATAAACACTATACTGCTTCCTCTGTCTATAAACACTATACTGCTTCCTCTGTCTATAAACACTATACTGCTTCCTCTGTCTATAAACACTATACTGCTTCCTCTGTCTATAAACACTATACTGCTTCCTCTGTCTATAAACACTATACTGCTTCCTCTGTCTATAAACACTATACTGCTTCCTCTGTCTATAAACACTATACTGCTTCCTCTGTCTATAAACACTATACTGCTTCCTCTGTCTATAAACACTATACTGCTTCCTCTGTCTATAAACACTATACTGCTTCCTCTGTCTATAAACACTATACTGCTTCCTCTGTCTATAAACACTATACTGCTTCCTCTGTCTATAAACACTATACTGCTTCCTCTGTCTATAAACACTATACTGCTTCCTCTGTCTATAAACACTATACTGCTTCCTCTGTCTATAAACACTATACTGCTTCCTCTGTCTATAAACACTATACTGCTTCCTCTGTCTATAAACACTATACTGCTTCCTCTGTCTATAAACACTATACTGCTTCCTCTGTCTATAAACACTATACTGCTTCCTCTGTCTATAAACACTATACTGCTTCCTCTGTCTATAAACACTATACTGCTTCCTCTGTCTATAAACACTATACTGCTTCCTCTGTCTATAAACACTATACTGTCTTCCTCTGTCTATAAACACTATACTGCTTCCTCTGTCTATAAACACTATACTGCTTCCTCTGTCTATAAACACTATACTGCTTCCTCTGTCTATAAACACTATACTGCTTCCTCTGTCTATAAACACTATACTGCTTCCTCTGTCTATAAACACTATACTGCTTCCTCTGTCTATAAACACTATACTGCTTCCTCTGTCTATAAACACTATACTGCTTCCTCTGTCTATAAACACTATACTGCTTCCTCTGTCTATAAACACTATACTGCTTCCTCTGTCTATAAACACTATAATGCTTCCTCTGTCTATAAACACTATACTGCTTCCTCTGTCTATAAACACTATACTGCTTCCTCTGTCTATAAACACTATACTGCTTCCTCTGTCTATAAACACTATACTGCTTCCTCTGTCTATAAACACTACTAATGCTTCCTCTGTCTATAAACACTATACTGCTTCCTCTGTCTATAAACACTATACTGCTTCCTCTGTCTATAAACACTATACTGCTTCCTCTGTCTATAAACACTATACTGCTTCCTCTGTCTATAAACACTATACTGCTTCCTCTGTCTATAAACACTATACTGCTTCCTCTGTCTATAAACACTATACTGCTTCCTCTGTCTATATAAACACTATAACACTATAAACACTGCTTCCTCTGTCTATAAACACTATACTGCTTCCTCTGTCTATAAACACTATACTGCTTCCTCTGTCTATAAACACTATACTGCTTCCTCTGTCTATAAACACTATACTGCTTCCTCTGTCTATAAACACTATACTGCTTCCTCTGTCTATAAACACTATACTGCTTCCTCTGTCTATAAACACTATACTGCTTCCTCTGTCTATGAACACTATACTGCTTCCTCTGTCTATAAACACTATAATGCTTCCCATGTCTATAAACACTATACTGCTTCCTCTGTCTATAAACACTATACTGCTTCCTCTGTCTATAAACACTATACTGCTTCCTCTGTCTATAAACACTATACTGCTTCCTCTGTCTATAAACACTATAATGCTTCCCATGTCTATAAACACTATAATGCTTTCTCTGCCTATAAACCCTAAGAACAGTGCTTACATAAGATAACTACACTTCCTTACGTAAGGTCAACCCTGGTGTCATAATCAGAATTGTTTTATTGCTGCAGCTTTTTCCCAATCTGGCAGTTGGGTGCGGGGAGCGTTTGATTAGGTCTGATTTAGCGGCATCCCAACTCTGGGGTGATTACTTTTGTCTGACTCACTATGCCCTGAGAACAAGAGGTCACTGATAGGATTAGATGATTAGAAATAGAATTAATGGAACGGTCGTATCATTGACTTCAATGAGGATGCCTGTTCTATTCATAATTTTTCAATGCATTTAATCCTGCAGAAAAACTTGGCCCAGGGAACAATAGGTCAGTAACACTGACATGCATTCTCTCTTCTCTTTCTCTTTATTTCCCCGTCTCTTTATTTCTCTCCTCCCTCTCTTTTCATTCACTCTCTCTCTCCTCCCTCTCTTTTCATTCACTCTCTCTCTCCTCCCTCTCTTTTCATTCACTCTCTCTCTCCTCCCTCTCTTCTCATCTCTGGTCTTGGTGAAGGTACTCCACATCTGAGAACTAAACCCAGGAAAAGTGTTTGAACAGACTAAACAATTGTTATTTGTGTGTGAGTGTCTTCTCTCATGTAATATTATCACAATAGAGTGCTCCAACTACTTTTCTATACAACCAGATGAAGCCAGACTGGAAGAAGTCACAAGTAAAGAAACCCAAAGGTACAGAGACAGACCAACAGTAAAGATGTCACAGACATATAAGGACTCTCACAAGTCAAGTGACCTACAACTAAATGCCTTGACAAGTAATCTGGCAGGCTAGCACTCCCTCAGGTAGACTCCCCCAGGTATGGATTCCCCCGGGTACGGATTCCCCCAGGTACGGGTTCCCCCAGATAAAGACTCCCCCAGGTACGGATTCCCCCAGATAAAGACACCCCCAGGTACGGATTCCCCCAGGTAAGGACTCCCCAGATAAAGACTCCCCAGGTACGGATTCCCCCAGATAAAGACTCCCCAGGTACGGATTCTCCCAGATAAAGACTCCCCAGGTACGGATTCCCCCAGATAAAGACTCCCACAGGTACAGATTCCCCCAGATAAAGACTCCCCCAGGTAAGGATTCCCCAGGTAAGGATTCCCCCAGATAAAGACTCCCCAGGTAAGGATTCCCCCAGATAAAGACTCCCCAGGTAAGGATTCCCCAGATAAAGACTCCCAGGTAAGGATTCCCCCAGATAAAGACTCCCCAGGTAAGGACTCCCCCAGGTAAGGACTCCCCCAGGAAAAGTCTCCCCCGGATAAAAACTCCCCCAAGTAAGGACTCTCGCAGGTAAATACGTCTGTAGGTAAGGACTCCCCAAGGTAAGGACTCCCCCAGTTAAGGACTTCCTCAGGCAAGGACATCTGTAGGTAAGGACTCCCCCAGGAAAAGACTCGCCCAGGTAAGGACTTCTACAGGTAAGGACTCCCCCAGGAAAAGACTCCCCCAGGCAAGGACACCCCCAGGTAAGGACTCCCTCAGGTAAGGACTCCCCCAGGTAAGGACTCCCCAAAGTAAGGACTCCCCCAGGTAAGGATTTCCTCAGGCAAGGACGTCTGTAGGTAAGGACTCCCCCAGGTAAGGACTCCCCCAGGTAAGGACTCCCCCAGGTAAGGACTTCCTCAGGCAAGGACGTCTGTAGGTAAGGACTCCCCCAGGAAAAGTCTCCCCCGGGTAAAAACTCCCCCAAGTAAGGACTCTCGCAGGTAAATACGTCTGTAGGTACCTGCGAGAGTCCTTACTTGGGGGAGTTTTTACCCGGGGGAGACTTTTCCTGGGGGAGTCCTTACCTACTCCCCCAGTTAAGGACTTCCTCAGGCAAGGACATCTGTAGGTAAGGACTCCCCCAGGAAAAGACTCACCCAGGTAAGGACTTCTTCAGGTAAGGACTCCCCCAAGTAAGGAATTCCCCAGGTAAGGACTCCCCCAAGTAAGGATTTCTTCAGGTAAGGACTCCCCCAGGAAAAGACTCTCCCAGGTAAGGACACCCCCAGGTAAAGACACCCCCAGGTAAGGACTCCCCCAGGAAAAGACTCCCCCAGGAAAAGACTCCCTCAGGTAAGGACTCCCCAGGTAAGGACTTCCCCAGGTAAGGACTTCCCCAGGTAAGGACTCCCCAGGTAAGGACTCCCCAGCTAAGGACTCCCCAGGTAGGGACTTCCTCAGGTAAGGATTCCCCCAGGTAAAGACTCCCCAGGTAAGGACTTCCTCAGTTAAGCACTCCCCAGGTAAAGACTCCCCCAGGTAAGGACTTCCTCTGTAAGGAGTCCCCCAGGTAAGGACTCCCCCAGGTAAAGACTCCCCCAGGTAAGGACTTCCTCAGTTAAGCACTCCCCAGGTAAGGACTCCCCCAGGTAAGGACTCCCCCGGGTAAAGACTCCAACAGTTGAGTCGCTCCACCTGTACCAGTATTATACCTGTCCGAAGACGGAGGCGATGATGGGTTTGAGCCTCCTTCTCTCGGGGGTCTTGAGCCCCCAGGTCTCCTCTGGTGCCTCTGTAGCGGAGGACAGACTTCTGGTCTTAGTCTTCTTAGAAGGCCTCTTTATACTGCAGGAGCTCCATCTCCTCAACTTCTCTATCTTCTTCTTGATGGAGCCCTGACAGACAGCGACAGAGACGTATGTGAATCAGGATACAGTGTATGTCCTAGGTAAAGACGCTCAGATGGGGAGATAAAGAGATGGTTAGGATACAGCGTATGTCCTAGGTAAAGACACTCAGACTGAGATGTTAGAATATACAGATGCGCTATGTTGATTTGATCACTCTGTTGTCCCAGATCATTTTCCTGCTCAGCAAAATGCAAATTGTAGTGTATTCAAGGTTTTAAAAGGCTTCTAAAGTTTGTAATTTCCACTGAAATGTATCAATCCCTACACATGTCCATTTACTAATAAATTTCCTGTTGGTGCAGGATTAGTTTTCTGCTGTGAGAAGCAGGGTCAAATTAAGATAGCACATCTGTCCTGGAGAAGGAGACAAAGACAGACGAACGTTGACCTGTATGTGTCAGACAGAGATGGAGATACGTTCATGATACCATATGATACAGGACCCAATCAGAGAGTTAACTGATGTTCTAATACCGGACCCAAACAGAGAGTTAACTGATGTTCTGATACAGGACCCAATCAGAGAGTTAACTGATGTTCTGATACAGGACCCAATCAGAGAGTTAACTGATGTTCTAATACCGGACCCAATCAGAGAGTTAACTGATGTTCTGATACAGGACCCAATCAGAGAGTTAACTGATGTTCTGATACAGGACCCAGACAGAGAGTTAACTGATGTTCTGATACAGGACCCAATCAGAGAGTTAACTGATGTTCTGATACAGGACCAAAACAGAGAGTTAACTGATGTTCTGATACAGGACCAAAACAGAGAGTTAACTGATGTTCTGATACAGGACCCAAACAGAGAGTTAACTGATGTTCTGATACAGGACCAAAACAGAGAGTTAACTGATGTTCTGATACAGGACCAAATCAGAGAGTTAACTGATGTTCTGATACAGGACCAAAACAGAGAGTTAACTGATGTTCTGATACAGGACCCAAACAGAGAGTTAACTGTATGTTCTGATACCGGACCCAAACAGAGAGTTAACTGATGTTCTGATACAGGACCCAATCAGAGAGTTAACTGATGTTCTGATACAGGACCCAAACAGAGAGTTAACTGATGTTCTGATACAGGACCAAAACAGAGAGTTAACTGATGTTCTGATACAGGACCCAAACAGAGAGTTAACTGATGTTCTGATACAGGACCAAAACAGAGAGTTAACTGATGTTCTGATACAGGACCAAACAGAGAGTTAACTGATGTTCTGATACCGGACCCAAACAGAGAGTTAACTGATGTTCTGATACAGGACCAAAACAGAGAGTTAACTGTATGTTCTGATACCGGACCCAAACAGAGAGTTAACTGATGTTCTGATACAGGACCCAAACAGAGAGTTAACTGATGTTCTGATACAGAACCAAAACAGAGAGTTAACTGATGTTCTGATACAGGACCCAAACAGAGAGTTAACTGACGTTCTGATACAGGACCCAAACAGAGAGTTAACTGATGTTCTGATACAGGACCCAAACAACACTTAACTGATGTTCTGATACAGGACCCAATCAGAGAGTTAACTGATGTTCTGATACAGGACCCAGACAGAGAGTTAACTGATGTTCTGATACAGGACCCAAACAGAGAGTTAACTGATGTTCTGATACAGGACCCAAACAGAGAGTTAACTGATGTTCTGATACAGGACCCAGACAGAGAGTTAACTGATGTTCTGATACAGGACCCAAACAGAGAGTTAACTGATGTTCTGATACAGGACCCAGACAGAGAGTTAACTGATGTTCTGATACAGGACCCAAACAGAGAGTTAACTGACAGTGCTGTATGTTCCGATATAGAAAGTATATAGCCTCCAGTTATGTAGTAGGTGTGAGTGAAGACTCACAATAGGGCACTATACTACTGTACTAGAAGACTCACAATAGGGCACTATACTACTGTACTAGAAGACTCACAATAGGGCACTATACTACTGTACTAGAAGACTCACAATAGGGCACTATACTACTGTACTAGAAGACTCACAATAGGGCACTATACTACTGTACTAGAAGACTCACAGTAGGGCACTATACTACTGTACTAGAAGACTCACAATAGGGCACTATACTACTGTACTAGAAGACTCACAATAGGGCACTATACTACTGTACTAGAAGACTCACAATAGGGCACTATACTACTGTACTAGAAGACTCACAGTAGGGCACTATACTACTGTACTAGAAGACTCACAACAGGGCACTATACTACTGTACTAGAAGACT
>NW_024609671.1:57500-120000 GCF_018296145.1 Oncorhynchus tshawytscha
GGGGAGGTTAACTGCCTTGCTAAAGGGCAGAATGGCAGATGTTTCCACCTTTCCTTGCTCTGGGATTCAAACAAGCAATCTTTCGGTTACGGTCCCAATGCTCTAACCGCTAGTGGCGTCCTGACCCGACACGTTGATGACCTGCTTGAGCTGGCCGCCTCAGGAGTCTGAACAGAGCTCAGCCTGGACCCTAGCGAGGATGTCTGTCCTATAGAGGACACTTACATCTAACTGCCTTACTTGTTGTCATGTTGATGCATGCTTTGACATTCATATCAAGTCGTGGACCACTAAGGGCTAGGATACCTAGGGCCGGTCTCCCAGATTTAAACCTAATCCTAGACTAAAAAGCATGTTCAAGGCAGATTCTCCAATGAAAGTGTTTATTTTTTGTCCAATACTAAGATCTAGACATAGTAATGCTAGGTTGAGAGAGAGAGAGAGAGAGAGAGAGAGAGAGAGAGAGAGAGAGAGTGTATATATAATCTGTCCATACTGGGTGAAAGCAGAGTGGAGTGAACATGGTTCTGTGTCGTGTTGACCTGGCTCGACTCCACAGGGATTAGAGATTCCACTCTCTGTCTGCCTGTGTCCTAAATGGCCCTATTCCCTCAATGGTGCACTACTTGTAGAGGGAAAGAGAAAGGAAGAGAGCTAGAGAGGCTGAGAGAGAGACAGAGAGACGGAGAGAGCGAGGCGGAGAAGCGTTAGTATTGATGAAGTATCTATTGAACATAATGCAAAAATCCCCATCAAAATCTTTCAGTTTAAACTAGAACATATCGGGGGTTTGGAATACGTCTCAATCCTGTACCGGCCTTTCACATCTGAGGTGGAAAATAGCAGAGCTACAGCGTTGGTTATCAGACTAGAAGACATCCCAAAAACTGGACTCTTTGCCAAGTGTCTAAAGCTGTCATCAAGGCAAAGGGTGGCTACTTTGAAGAATCTCAAATATAAAATATATATTGATTTGTTTAACACTTTTTTGGTTACTACATGATTCCATATGTGTTATTTCATAGTTTTCAAGTCTTCACTATTATTCTACAATGTAGAAAATAGTAAAAATACATTTTAAAAAACCTGGAATGAGTAGGTGTGTCCAAACATGTGGCTGGTCCTGTATTTCCTGAGCGTTCTTATATCTCCTAGATATAGGACAGACACATTAAAACCTTCTGTTTTGACGCAATGAATGTATTATTCAATGTGTTTCCATGGGCTTTAGTAGTAAAGGCCAAATTCAATACCTTATCAAAACAGGTTTTTACATTATTTTACATTACCTAGAGGTTAAGCAGAAAGCAATTGCAGGATGAAACAGGTAGAAGCTAAAGAGGATCATACATTTAATGCATCAAAACCAATGGTGCTGAAATGTGATGAAAGGGTCAGCTGTTTGAACTGAAAGTAGAGGTCTGGGATGTGACAGGTCCTACTTTTATGGATCTACTGCTCTCTGGATGTGATACAATCACAATCACTTTATTTGCCAAGAGCATTAACACAAACCCAGAATGTGACTTAGTGGCCAGGTGCAGCCAGCAACAGACAATGCACAGACAGAATACAGACACACAGTCAACACAGTCAACAGCGTCATACACAGTATAAATACAGACAACAGACAACTCTGGAGAGTGAAACTGCTGATGTAAAAAGGGATTTATAATCACATTTTGATTGATTTCTTTATTGATAGACAACTGCTTTCAAGAACACACACACACACACACAATTTCCACCAAAACAATGTCAGAGAATGAACTCTTTGTGAAGTGCCAGATCATTTTGTTATCATATTAATATTCTACAAACGGTCACAAAAAAAATTGAATTCAAGTTAAAGAGAAACAACTAGTTAAACATGGACAGTTATTGAGGAACAGTTAAACAATAGGACAGGATGTAGTAATATACAGCACAGGAAGGACTCCTGGAGGCCAGCAGAATAACAGAGGTGATTCTTATTGTCTCAGTTGATGTCAACGACATTTTCTCATTCTCAGTATATAGTCAGTTCAGAGGGTCCTCTCCTTGCTCCAGGTCTCCACAACTGACTTTGAAGTTGTGGTTGATGGAGGCAGAGGAGGGCAGATGGTCTTCCTGGAGATGCGGAGACCCTGGAGTTCCCAGACAGCTTGGTGACGATAATGAGTTCCCTCCCAGGCTCCCCCTTCCCTTCCTCCACCCCTTCCTGATACTCAACCCCAGCCCCCCCTCTCCTACTCCACCCATCCCTCCCTCCTCCACCAGTCCCTCCATCAGCGCCCCCAGACTCTGTCTGATCCGGACGCAGAAGTTGGGACAGCTGAACGCGTACAGCACCGGGTTTAACACCGGGTTCAGGAAGGCAAAGGTTGTCGCTATTGGCAACCCCACCTCCACCAACACGACCTTGGTCGGCCAGTACTGGGCGGCAACCTCAATGAGGCAGAACACGTGATAAGGCGCCCAGCAGAGGGCGAACGTCGCAATGACTGATATCACCATTTTGGTGAAGCCACGGGATAGGCCGGGCTCGGTCCGTCTAGAAGACAATTTGACGGAGGTGGAGGTAGGGGTGGAGCCTTTTGGGTTGGGGGTGGAGCTTTTGGTGTTTGAGTTGGGTTTTGACTCTCTACGTTCCACGTTGGTAACAATCAAAGCCCCGGTGAGTCTACTACTGCTGTCCTTCCTCCTCTTCCTCCTCTGGCTCAGACTGATGCCAAAGAGGGCGTAGCTCCCTGCAATCACCACTAGGGGGAGTAGGAACGCCAGGAACGTCTTGGACACGGCGGTCGCCGCCTGCCGTACCCTACAGTCCCTCTCCAGCATCCCTGGCGACGAGTACAATCCAAAATGGTGGTAGCAGAGCTTCCTTCCGTCCGTCTTCTCCGTCACCGCCCGGAACAGGACGTAAGGGAAGGTGTTGGCCGCCGCCCACAACCAGCCCAAAGCACACACCTTGGAAGAAGAGAAAGGAGATTAGAAGATGACTTCATTGTCCAGTGCATGGATGTCTAACAGAAACGTGTCTTCTGCCTTATGCACTTTAGACATAGTTATTATTAAAGTGTCTACAATATTACAACAACGGGCAACACCCTATTGATGATTAAACACAGAGACACTGGAAACACTCACAGGTCATCATAATACATTATATAATCACATCATCAACGTATGAAAACAGAACTAATGACGTAACAGAACTAATGATGTAACAGAACTAATGACGTAGCAGAACTAATGATGTAACAGAACTAATGATGTAACAGAACTAATGACGTAACAGAACTAATGACGTAACAGAACTAATGATGTAACAGAACTAATGATGTAACAGAACTAATGACGTAACAGAACTAATGATGTAACAGAACTAATGACGTAACAGAACTAATGATGTAACAGAACTAATGTAACAGAACTAATGATGTAACAGAACTAAATAACAGAACGTAACAGAACTAATGACGTAACAGAACTAATGATGTAACAGAACTAAACGTAACAGAACTAATGTAACAGAACTAATGACGTAACAGAACTAATGATGTAACAGAACTAATGACGTAACAGAACTAATGACGTAGCAGAACTAATGACGTAGCAGAACTAATGACGTAACAGAACTAATGATGTAACAGAACTAATGACGTAACAGAACTAATGATGTAACAGAACTAATGATGTAACAGAACTAATGACGTAACAGAACTAATGATGTAACAGAACTAATGATGTAACAGAACTAATGATGTAACAGAACTAATGACGTAACAGAACTAATGACGTAACAGAACTAATGACGTAACAGAACTAATGACGTAACAGAACTAATGATGTAACAGAACTAATGATGTAACAGAACTAATGATGTAACAGAACTAATGATGTAACAGAACTAATGATGTAACAGAACTAATGATGTAACAGAACTAATGATGTAACAGAACTAATGATGTAACAGAACTAATGACGTAACAGAACTAATGACGTAACAGAACTAATGATGTAACAGAACTAATGATGTAACAGAACTAATGATGTAACAGAACTAATGTAACAGAACTAATAATGTAACAGAACTAATGATGTAACAGAACTAATGATAATGTAACAGAACTAATGATGTAACAGAACTAATGATGTAACAGAACTAATGACGTAACAGAACTAATGATGTAACAGAACTAATGATGTAACAGAACTAATGATGTAACAGAACTAATGACGTAACAGAACTAATGACGTAACAGAACTAATGATGTAACAGAACTAATGATGTAACAGAACTAATGATAACAGAACTAATGATGTAACAGAACTAATGACGTAACAGAAAATTAACAGAACTAACGTAACAGAACTAATGACGTAACAGAACTAATGACGTAACAGAACTAATGACGTAACAGAACTAATGACGTAACAGAACTAATGACGTAACAGAACTAATGATGTAACAGAACTAATGATGTAACAGAACTAATGATGTAACAGAACTAATGATGTAACAGAACTAATGATGTAACAGAACTAATGATGTAACAGAACTAATGATGTAACAGAACTAATGACGTAACAGAACTAATGACGTAACAGAACTAATGATGTAACAGAACTAATAACGTAACAGAACTAATGACGTAACAGAACTAATGACGTAACAGAACTAATGACGTAACAGAACTAATGACATAACAGAACTAATGACGTAACCGAACTAATGACGTAACAGAACTAATGACGTAACCGAACTAATAACGTAACAAAACAGAAAGTAAAACCTTCCAGGCGGTGCTGATGGAGCGGTGGTTCTGGCACCAGACGGGCCGCGCCACCAGGAGACAGCGGTCCAGAGAAATGGCCGCCAGGAGGAAGGCTGACACAAACATGTTGAGGAAGAAGACTGAGGACTGGGCCGTACACAGCGGACCTAGAGGATAGGATCAACTTTATTGTTCCCAAAGGAAAAAGAGTGCTGCTGTATTGTAAACAACAATGGTGTAACTCATGTGGGACTGAGTGGCGCAGCGGTCTAAGGCACTGCATCGCAGTGCTAGAGGCGTCACTAAAGACCTGGGTTCGATTACGGGCTGTATCACAACCAGCCGTGAACAGGAGTCCCATCGGGCTCCACACAATTGGCCCTGTGTTGTCCGGGTTAAGGGAGGGTTTGGCTGGTGTAGGCCGTCATTGTAAAAAAGATTTGTTGTTAACTGACTTGCCTATTAAATAAACGTTAAATTAAAAACGTTTATTATAAAAACGGACCGAGCCCCACATACACTATTTATCTAACATATCTCTCTATACACTACATGACCAACAGTATGTGGGTACCTGCTCATCAAACATCTCATTCCAAAATCATGGGCATCTATATGGAGTTGGTTCCCTATTTGCTGCTATAACATCCTCCTCTCTCATGGCGGCATTGTCATGCTGATACAGGCAAGGGCCTTCCCCAAACTTTTGCCACAAAGTCGGAAGCACAGAATTGTCTAGAATGTAATTTTATGCTGTAGCGTTAAGATTTCCCTTCACTGGAACTAAGGGGCCTAACCAGAACCATGAAAAACAGCTTCAGACCGTTATTCCTCATCCACCAACAACTTTAAAGATTGCACTATGCATTGGGGAAGGTAGTGTTCTCCTTTCATCTGCCAAACCCAGATTCGCCTGTCAGACTGCCAGATGTTGAATCACGATTCATCAGGCTAGAGAAAGCATTTCCACTGCTTCAGAGTCCAATGACGGCGAGCATTACTCCACTCCAACCGATGTGCATGGTGATCTTAGGCTTGTGTGCGGCTGCTCTACCATGGAAACGCATTTCATGAAGCTCCTGACGAACTGTTCTTGTGCTGAAGTGGCTTCCAGAGGCGATTTTTAAGCGCTACACACTTCAGCGGTCCCGTTCCGCGAGTTTGTGTGGCCTACCACTTTGTGGCTGAGCCGTTGTTGCTCCAAGACGTTTCCACTTCACAATAACAGCACTTGCAGTGGACCGGGGCGGCTCTAGCAGGGCAGAAATTTGACACTGACTTGTTGGAACGGTGGCATCCTATGACGTTGCCACGTTGAGCTCTTCAGTAAGTCCGTTCTACTGCAAATGTCTATGGAGATTGCATGGCTGTGTGCTTGAATTTATACACCTGTCTGCAACAGGTGTGGCTGAAATAGCCAAATCCACTCATTTGAAAGGGTGTCCACATACTTTTGTGTTTGTAGTGTAGATTACCAATACCCATGTCGTACATATCTTGTACATACAGTATACATATATATATTTAATGCACACTGTCAGTGGCTTACTAGTTTAGCTCCTACATATTGCTGTTAATGTATTTCAATGTAGGCGTACCTATAGACACGACAATGGAGAGGCTGTTGTCATAAAGCCCCTAGTCATCAGAATGGCAGAATTTGTCAGCCATTTTATCTGGGACCCTCTATTATTAGGACGTCACGTAGAAGTAGAATTCACATCTACCCAGCGGTTATAAAGGTTATAAAGGTTATAAAAGAAAATGCCTGAGTGGAGTTCCCACCTCTGGAGTTGAGCAGGAAAGGAAGTTAGGTTGAGTTAGCTATATCCCGGAAAACCGGATGCATCTGGTTGTTGGCAACTCCGCTAACGGTGACTGATATATGGTCTATCGGCGTACCTCCCAGCTCCCAGCTGTGTGAGGAGTGCAGGTAGTGTGTAAAGAGAGGGAGGGTCAGCGTAGCCAGGAAGTCTGACAGGGCCAGGTTGAGAACCCAGACAGAGGCCACGGTCCTGTGAAGAAAAGAGAAGGGAATTCACGTTATTGACAACTTATTCTGGTCCCTCCGGACGCCACACACACTGTCTAAGCAGAAAACACTACACTGAAACAACCTGTGAACCAGGGTAGAATTGAAAGCAGCCAATTCAGGAAATAAACTCATGTTGCAATTCAATAGTATAAAATAATGACATTTATTTTCAGTAACTTCTCAATAAAGTGAAAAGCAGAAGTTTTACATGTCTGCATTGTTTATTCAAATCGCTTCCTGAACTGACTGCCTTCATTTAGATATGAGCCAAACCCTTCTGTGAACACACACGCAACCCCACACACACACACACACACACACACACACACACACACACACACACACACACACACACACACACACACACACACAGCAACCCCCCACACACACACACACACACAGCACCCCCCCACACCCACACACACACACACACACACACACACACACACACACACACACACACACACACACACACACACACACACACACACACACACACACATACACAGCAACCCCCCCCCACCCACACACACACACACACACCCCCACACCACACCACACACACACACACACACACACACACACACACACACACACACACACACACACACACACACACACACACACACACACACACACACACACACACACACAGCAACCCCCCCCCCACACCCACCACACACACAATTAAACCCCCACCACACACACACAGCAACCCCCCCACACCCACACACACACAAAGAAACCCCCGCCACACACACACACAACCCCCCACACCCACCACACACACAAATAACCCCCCACACACACACACACCACACCCACACACCCACCACACACACAAAGTAACCCCCCACCACACACACACAGCAACCCCCCACACCCACACACACAAAGAAACCCCCCACACCCCCCACCACACACACACAGCAACCCCCCACCCCACCCACCACACACACACACACAGCCCCCCACACCCACCACACACACACAGCAACCCCCCCCCCCCACACCCACCACACACACAAAGAAAAAGAAACCCCCCCACACACACACAGCAACCCCCCACACACAAAGAAAGCCCCCCCACCACACACACAGCAACCCCCCACACCCACCACACACACACACAGCCCCCCCACCCACCACACACACAAAGAAACCCCCCCCCCACACACACACAGCAACCCCCCACACCCACCACACACACACAACAACCCCCACACCCACCACACACACAAAGAAACCCCCCCACCACACACACACAGCAATCCCCCACACCCACCACACACACAAAGAAACCCCCACCACACACACAAAGAAACCCCCCCACCACACACACAGCAACCCCCACACCCACCACACACACAAAGAAACCCCCCCCCCACCACACACACACAGCAACCCCCCACACCCACCACACACACACAGCAACCCCCCCCCCACACACAAAGAAACCCCCCCCCACACACACACACAACCCCCCACACCCAACACGCACACAAATAAACCCCCACCACACACACACAGCAACCCCCCACACCCACCACACACACAAATAAACCCCCTCCACACACACACAGCAACCCCCCCCCCCCCACCACACACACAGCAACCCCCCCCCACACCCACACACACACACAGCAACCCCACCACCACACACACAGCAACCCCCCACACCCACCACACACACAGCAAACCCCCACCACACACACAGCAACCCCTCCACACCCACCACACACACAGCAACCCCCCACCACACACACAGCAACCCCTCCACACCCACCACACACACACAGCAACCCCACCACCACACACACAGCAACCCCCCACACCCACCACACACACACAGCAACCCCCCCCCACACCCACCACACACAAAGCAACCCCCCCACCACACACACACCAACCACACACCACCAGCCAACCAACCGGCGGCGCAGGCGGAAGCCGACCACCCAGAGGACCAGAGCGTTCTCCAGGATACCCAGACAGGAGACCAGGCCGTGGACCCACACCACCACCAGGTTGACCCCCGTGTTGTTGTTCAAAGAGTGGTCCAGCATGGTCTGGAGGAGAGGACAGAACGCAGAGGAGGAGTTGAACATCCTGGAGGAGAGTGATGAGGAAGTGGAGGACAGGTGGAGGTCTTAGCTCTGGAAGTAAAGAGAGAGGGATGAATGGGTGGTATATATGCTGTTGTAGAAAGGGCAGACCACAGAGGAGGAGGAGTTAGACATTATGACTCTGGAGAGAAAAGAGAGAGAGGGGGGGGAGAGGAGAGGGGAGAGAGAGACAGAGAGACACAGATAAGGATAAAGGGTGACAGAAAGAGAGAAATAGTGAGTGTGAGAGAGAGAGAGAGAGAGAGAGAGAGAGAGAGAGAGAGAGAGAGAGAGAGAGAGAGAGAGAAAGAGGTGGGAGGGGGAAATTAGATGAGTGACATGTAATGTCATTGTGACATATGGTGACATTAACCATGAGTCTTTTCCTTTTGTATGTGCAGGCATACAGACAGGTACGATACATTACTGTAGTGGGCAGAAATCCACTACTGGGCCTACATTTTTTCCATAACATGAAATGATCCACTTATGGCCTGTAAATAGGGTACTCTTGACTCATGACATTAACTGTGATTACATTCATCTACAGTATTAACACCTTTAAGATCCTCATCACTGATGATGGGGTGGACCAAGTCTTTTCCTGTTCATGTGTTTTGGAAAGCTTGGAACCCTCATTATCCTGCTTGCAAAACCTTACTGGGAAAAACACTGAAATGACTGTGCCAACTGATTGCTCACACCTGTTACTGCAAGTTTGGATGGCTGTTTCTTAAGCTTACCGTATGCCTTACATTTCAAACAGTTTGGGCATGTATTATGATAACATTTTGTGACGTTTTTGTTAGTTTTGGTCTTCGGCTGTTCGTGCACGTCCATTTGTTTTTGTTAGGATTAGGGTTAGGGTTAGGATTAGGGTTAGGATTAGGGTTAGGTAACTGAAGTCTTGGTGATTGGTCAGCAGTACTACTCCTAGTAGGAGTGGGGGACCTTTTCAGTAAAAAAGTCGAAATGAATGACAGATTTCTTGATTTAGCTTAGATTAATTTTGAGGAAGTGTTTCTGGCCATGCTGTTTCCAGCTATTTCTGGCTATGCTGTTGCTATGGTGGCTCAAGAGGGACAAACAACAGTAATATTGCTGCTTTTTTCAAATTTTACATGCGAAGGTCTTTAGGGAGTATGAGACAGTCTCTTCTCCTAGCCAAGTTCTGCTAGGAGCAAACAGTACATATGTATGTGGACACATTTAGTCCTACTGGAATATATTTGTGGTTTTATCATGGGGATTATTTATTTTGGACAACTGTATACTGACTGACCAGAACTGGTGACATCCAAACTTTTACAAATGATTTGCTGCTGGAATCATTGGAATTTCTGTCTTGACGGATTTTGAACAGAATTGAATGTAACATTTTAATTAATTGGAAGACAGAGATTGTTGCGTAATTGCACCAGTGAGTTGATTTAATTTAGTGAGTCAGTGAGACAGACACAGTCATTCACATCTGCACGTCCGCACGCTCAGAGACAGACCGATAGTCAGAGAAGAAGACAGAGATGAGCATGATCACACTTTGCTCTCGAGAACCCATGGCACTAACGAGGCATTCTGCTTTATCCCAAGGGTTGTCAGCTGTGAGCTCTGCTTATCGGTTTGAACTATAGAAACGTCCATAATCATTGGTTGCGATACGGTTTTAACTATAGAAACGTCCATAATCATTGGTTGCGATACAGTTTTAACTATAGAAACGTCCATAATCATTGGTTGCGATACGGTTTTAACTATAGAAACGTCCATAATCATTGGTTGCAATACGGTTTTAACTATAGAAACGTCCATAATCATTGGTTGCAAAACGGTTTTAACTATAGAAACGTCCATAATCATTGGTTGCAATACGGTTTTAACTATAGAAACGTCCATAATCATTGGTTGCGATACGGTTTTTGAAACATATGAAACTCATGTTCCATATCAGCAATAAATAATCCTTCAATTAAGGAAGAGACACTTAACATAGCAGGTTAGCACAGATAGCAGGTTAGCACAGATAGCAGGTTAGCACAGATAGCAGGTTAGCACAGATAGCAGGTTAGCACAGATAGCAGGTTAGCACAGATAGCAGGTTAGCACAGATAGCAGGTTAGCACAGATAGCAGGTTAGCACAGATAGCAGGTTAGCACAGATAGCAGGTTAGCACAGATAGCAGGTTAGCACACAGGCCGTGTGGGAACACTAACCGTAACCCTGTGGAGTTTTTTTTCCTTTTCTTCTCCCCCTGATATGAAATATATTGTACGTTCCTTATGTTTCCAAAACCATACCGCAAGCTATGCGTTTTAATGTTCAGAACGAGCATCAGGGCTCTTCATTAACAAAACTCCCCCGGACAGAAGATACCTTCTTGAATAGACGCTAAAGGTAGATAAACTTGTGTCTATGAATGACAGTGATGGATATACATGTGGTGGTGGCGGTGGTGGTTGGAGTGGTCCTACACTATGATAGATATATGGTGGTGGTGATTGGAGTTGTCCTACACTATGATAGATAGATGGTGGTGATTGGAGTTGTCCTACACTATGATAGATAGATGGTGGTGATTGGAGTGGTCCTACACTATGATAGATAGATAGATGGTGGTGATTGGAGTGGTCCTACACTATGATAGATAGATGGTGGTGATTGGAGTGGTCCTACACTATGATAGATAGATGGTGGTGATTGGAGTGGTCCTACACTATGATAGATAGATGGTGGTGATTGGAGTGGTCCTACACTATGATAGATAGATGGTGGTGGTGATGGTTGTGGTTGGTCCTACACTATGATAGATAGATGGTGGTGGTGGTTGGAGTGGTCCTACACTATGATAGATAGATGGTGGTGATTGGAGTTGGTCCTACACTATGAGATGGTGGTGGTGGTTAGTCCTACACTATGATAGATAGATGGTGGTGGTGGTTGGTGGTTGATGAGTTGTCCTACACTATGATAGATAGATGGTGGTGGTGGTTGGAGTTGTCCTACACTATGATAGATAGATGGTGGTGGTGGTTGGAGTTGTCCTACACTATGATAGATAGATGGTGGTGGTGGTTGGAGTGGTCCTACACTATGATAGATAGATGGTGGTGGTGGTTGGAGTTGGTCCTACACTATGATAGATAGATGGTGGTGGTGGTTGGAGTGGTCCTACACTATGATAGATAGATGGTGGTGGTGATTGGAGTTGTCCTACACTATGATAGATAGATGGTGGTGATTGGAGTGGTCCTACACTATGATAGATAGATGGTGGTGGTTGGAGTGGTCCTACACTATGATAGATAGATAGATGGTGGTGATTGGAGTGGTCCTACACTATGATAGATAGGTGGTGGTGGATGGTGTGGTGGTGATTGGAGTGGTCCTACACTATGATAGATAGATGGTGGTGGTGGTTGGAGTGGTCCTACACTATGATAGATAGATGGTGGTGGTGGTTGGAGTGGTCCTACACTATGATAGATAGATGATGGTGGTGATTGGAGTGGTCCTACACTATGATAGATAGATGATGGTGGTGGTGGTGATTAGATAGAGTTGGTCCTACACTATGATAGATAGATGGTGGTGGTTGGAGTGGTCCTACACTATGATAGATAGATGGTGGTGGTGGTTGGAGTGGTCCTACACTATGATAGATAGATGGTGGTGGTGGTGGTGGTGATAGATAGATGGTGGTGGTGGTGGTCCTACACTATGATAGATAGATGGTGGTGGTTGGAGTGGTCCTACACTATGATAGATAGATGGTGGTGGTTATGGACTATGATAGATAGGTGGTGGTGGTTGGAGTGGTCCTACACTATGATAGATAGATGGTGGTGGTTGGTGACTATGATAGATAGATGGTGGTGGTGATTGGAGTTGTCCTACACTATGATAGATAGATGGTGGTGGTGGTTGGAGTGGTCCTACACTATGATAGATAGATGATGGTGGTGATTGGAGTGGTCCTACACTATGATAGATAGATGGTGGTGGTTGGAGTGGTCCTACACTATGATAGATAGATGGTGGTGATTGGAGTGGTCCTACACTATGATAGATAGATGGTGGTGGTGGTACACTATGATAGATAGATGAGTGGTCCTACACTATGATAGATAGATGGTGGTGGTGGTTGGAGTTGTCCTACACTATGATAGATAGATGGTGGTGGTGATTGGAGTGGTTCTACACTATGATAGATAGATGGTGGTGGTGGTTGGAGTGGTCCTACACTATGATAGATAGAGTAGATGGTGGTGGTGATTGGAGTTGTCCTACACTATGATAGATACAGTAGATGGTGGTGGTGATTGGAGTTGTCCTACACTATGATAGATACAGTAGATGGTGGTGGTGATTGGAGTGGTCCTACACTATGATAGATACAGTAGATGGTGGTGGTGATTGGAGTTGTCCTACACTATGATAGATAGATGGTGGTGGTGATTGGAGTTGTCCTACACTATGATAGATACAGTAGATGGTGGTGGTGATTGGAGTTGTCCTACACTATGATAGATACAGTAGATGGTGGTGGTGATTGGAGTTGTCCTACACTATGATAGATACAGTAGATGGTGGTGGTGATTGGAGTTGTCCTACACTATGATAGATAGATGGTGGTGATGGTTGGAGTGGTTCTACACTATGATAGATAGATAGTGGTGGTGATTGGAGTTGTCCTACACTATGATAGATACAGTAGATGGTGGTGGTGATTGGAGTTGTCCTACACTATGATAGATACAGTAGATGGTGGTGGTGATTGGAGTTGTCCTACACTATGATAGATACAGTAGATGGTGGTGGTGATTGGAGTTGTCCTACACTATGATAGATACAGTAGATGGTGGTGGTGATTGGAGTTGTCCTACACTATGATAGATAGATGGTGGTGATGGTTGGAGTGGTTCTACACTATGATAGATAGATAGTGGTGGTGATTGGAGTTGTCCTACACTATGATAGATACAGTAGATGGTGGTGGTGATTGGAGTTGTCCTACACTATGATAGATACAGTAGATGGTGGTGGTGATTGGAGTTGTCCTACACTATGATAGATACAGTAGATGGTGGTGGTGATTGGAGTTGTCCTACACTATGATAGATACAGTAGATGGTGGTGGTGATTTGAGTTGTTCTACACTATGATAGATACAGTAGATGGTGGTGGTGATTGGAGTTGTCCTACACTATGATAGATGCAGTAGATGGTGGTGGTGATTGGAGTTGTCCTACACTATGATAGATACAGTAGATGGTGGTGGTGATTTGAGTTGTTCTACACTATGATAGATACAGTAGATGGTGGTGGTGATTGGAGTTGTCCTACACTATGATAGATACAGTAGATGGTGGTGGTGATTGGAGTTGTCCTACACTATGATAGATACAGTAGATGGTGGTGGTGATTTGAGTTGTTCTACACTATGATAGATACAGTAGATGGTGGTGGTGATTTGAGTTGTTCTACACTATGATAGATAGATAGATAGATAGATAGATAGATAGATAGATAGATAGATAGATAGATAGATAGATAGATAGATAGATAGATAGATAGATAGATAGATGATAGATTGATAGATAGAAAGATTGATAGATTGATAGATTGATAGATAGATAGATAGATAGATTGATTGGTGGTGGTGGTGGTTGGAGTTGTCCTACACTATGATAGATAGATGGTGGTGGTGGTTGGAGTTGTCCTACACTATGATAGATAGATGGTGGTGGTTGGAGTGGTCCTACACTATGATAGATAGATGGTGGTGGTGGTTGGAGTTGTCCTACACTATGATAGATAGATGGTGGTGGTGGTTGGAGTGGTCCTACACTATGATAGATAGATGGTGGTGGTGGTTGGAGTTGTCCTACACTATGATAGATAGATGGTGGTGATTGGAGTGGTCCTACACTATGATAGATAGATGGTGGTGATTGGAGTGGTCCTACACTATGATAGATAGATAGATGGTGGTGATTGGAGTGGTCCTACACTATGATAGATAGATGGTGGTGGTGATTGGAGTGGTCCTACACTATGATAGATAGATAGATGGTGGTGATTGGAGTGGTCCTACACTATGATAGATAGATAGATGGTGGTGATTGGAGTGGTCCTACACTATGATAGATAGATAGATGGTGGTGATTGGAGTGGTCCTACACTATGATAGATAGATGGTGGTGATTGGAGTGGTCCTACACTATGATAGATAGATGGTGGTGATTGGAGTGGTCCTACACTATGATAGATAGACGGTGGTGGTGGTTGGAGTGGTCCTACACTATGATAGATAGATGGTGGTGGTTGGAGTGGTCCTACACTATGATAGATAGACGGTGGTGGTGGTTGGAGTGGTCCTACACTATGATAGATAGATGGTGGTGGTGATTGGAGTTGTCCTACACTATGATAGATAGATGGTGGTGGTGGTTGGAGTGGTCCTACACTATGATAGATAGATGATGGTGGTGATTGGAGTGGTCCTACACTATGATAGATAGATGGTGGTGGTTGGAGTGGTCCTACACTATGATAGATAGATGGTGGTGATTGGAGTGGTCCTACACTATGATAGATAGATGGTGGTGGTGGTTGGAGTGGTCCTACACTATGATAGATAGATGGTGGTGGTGGTTGGAGTTGTCCTACACTATGATAGATAGATGGTGGTGGTGATTGGAGTGGTTCTACACTATGATAGATAGATGGTGGTGGTGGTTGGAGTGGTCCTACACTATGATAGATAGAGTAGATGGTGGTGGTGATTGGAGTTGTCCTACACTATGATAGATACAGTAGATGGTGGTGGTGATTGGAGTTGTCCTACACTATGATAGATACAGTAGATGGTGGTGGTGATTGGAGTGGTCCTACACTATGATAGATACAGTAGATGGTGGTGGTGATTGGAGTTGTCCTACACTATGATAGATAGATGGTGGTGGTGATTGGAGTTGTCCTACACTATGATAGATACAGTAGATGGTGGTGGTGATTGGAGTTGTCCTACACTATGATAGATACAGTAGATGGTGGTGGTGATTGGAGTTGTCCTACACTATGATAGATACAGTAGATGGTGGTGGTGATTGGAGTTGTCCTACACTATGATAGATAGATGGTGGTGATGGTTGGAGTGGTTCTACACTATGATAGATAGATAGTGGTGGTGATTGGAGTTGTCCTACACTATGATAGATACAGTAGATGGTGGTGGTGATTGGAGTTGTCCTACACTATGATAGATACAGTAGATGGTGGTGGTGATTGGAGTTGTCCTACACTATGATAGATACAGTAGATGGTGGTGGTGATTGGAGTTGTCCTACACTATGATAGATACAGTAGATGGTGGTGGTGATTGGAGTTGTCCTACACTATGATAGATAGATGGTGGTGATGGTTGGAGTGGTTCTACACTATGATAGATAGATAGTGGTGGTGATTGGAGTTGTCCTACACTATGATAGATACAGTAGATGGTGGTGGTGATTGGAGTTGTCCTACACTATGATAGATACAGTAGATGGTGGTGGTGATTGGAGTTGTCCTACACTATGATAGATACAGTAGATGGTGGTGGTGTTGGAGTTGTCCTACACTATGATAGATACAGTAGATGGTGGTGGTGATTTGAGTTGTTCTACACTATGATAGATACAGTAGATGGTGGTGGTGATTGGAGTTGTCCTACACTATGATAGATGCAGTAGATGGTGGTGGTGATTGGAGTTGTCCTACACTATGATAGATACAGTAGATGGTGGTGGTGATTTGAGTTGTTCTACACTATGATAGATACAGTAGATGGTGGTGGTGATTGGAGTTGTCCTACACTATGATAGATACAGTAGATGGTGGTGGTGATTGGAGTTGTCCTACACTATGATAGATACAGTAGATGGTGGTGGTGATTTGAGTTGTTCTACACTATGATAGATACAGTAGATGGTGGTGGTGATTTGAGTTGTTCTACACTATGATAGATAGATAGATAGATAGATAGATAGATAGATAGATAGATAGATAGATAGATAGATAGATAGATAGATAGATAGATAGATAGATAGATAGATAGATAGAGATAGATAGATAGATAGATAGATAGATAGATAGATAGATAGATAGATAGATAGATAGATAGATAGATAGATAGATAGATAGATAGATTGATAGATTGATAGATAGAAAGATTGATAGATTGATAGATTGATAGATAGATAGATAGATAGATTGATTGGTGGTGGTGGTGGTTGGAGTTGTCCTACACTATGATAGATAGATGGTGGTGGTGATTGGAGTTGTCCTACACTATGATAGATACAGTAGATGGTGGTGGTGATTGGAGTTGTCCTACACTATGATAGATACAGTAGATGGTGGTGGTGATTGGAGTTGTCCTACACTATGATAGATACAGTAGATGGTGGTGGTGATTGGAGTTGTCCTACACTATGATAGATACAGTAGATAGTGGTGGTGATTGGAGTTGTCCTACACTATGATAGATACAGTAGATGGTGGTGGTGATTGGAGTTGTCCTACACTATGATAGGTACAGTAGATGGTGGTGGTGATTGGAGTTGTCCTACACTATGATAGATACAGTAGATGGTGGTGGTGATTGGAGTTGTCCTACACTATGACACAATTGAATTTCCAAGGAGAAATCCACAAGATCAATGATCTCACAATTCTTTTGGACAGATGTTTTTTTTATGCTCCGGAGTTTAGAATTTTAGGTTCACCCAGAGACCTAACAGCTGGGGAGAGTTAACAGAGACCTAACTGCTGGGGAGAGTTAACAGAGACCTAACAGCTGGGGAGAGTTAACAGAGACCTAACAGCTGGGGAGAGTTAACAGAGACCTAACAGCTGGGGAGAGTTAACAGAGACCTAACTGCTGGGAGAGTTAACAGAGACCTAACAGCTGGGGAGAGTTAACAGAGACCTAACAGCTGGGGGGAGAGTTACAGCTGGGGAGAGACCTAACAGCTGGGGAGAGTTAACAGAGACCTAACAGCTGGGGAGAGTTAACAGAGACCTAACAGCTGGGGAGAGTTAACAGAGACCTAACAGCTGGGGAGAGTTAACAGAGACCTAACAGCTGGGGAGAGTTAACAGAGACCTAACAGCTGGGGAGAGTTAACAGAGACCTAACAGCTGGGGAGAGTTAACAGAGACCTAACAGCTGGGGAGAGTTAACAGAGACCTAACAGCTGGGGAGAGTTAACAGAGACCTAACAGCTGGGGAGAGTTAACAGCAGTTAACAGAGACCTAACAGCTGGGGAGAGTTAACAGAGACCTAACAGCTGGGGAGAGTTAACAGAGACCTAACAGCTGGGGGGAGAGACCTAACAGTTAACAGAGACCTAACAGCTGGGGAGAGTTAACAGAGACCTAACAGCTGGGGAGAGTTAACAGAGACCTAACAGCTGGGGAGAGTTAACAGAGACCTAACAGCTAACAGAGACCTAACAGCTGGGGAGAGTTAACAGAGACCTAACAGCTGGGGAGAGTTAACAGAGACCTAACAGCTGGGGAGAGTAAACAGAGACCTAACAGCTGGGGAGAGTTAACAGAGACCTAACAGCTGGGGAGAGTTAACAGAGACCTAACAGCTGGGGAGGGAGACCTAACAGCTGGGGAGAGTTAACAGAGACCTAACAGCTGGGGAGAGTTAACAGAGACATAACAGCTGGGGAGAGTTAACAGAGACCTGACAGCTGGGGAGAGACCTAAAGCTGGGGAGAGACCTAACAGCTGGGGAGAGTAAACAGAGACCTAACAGCTGGGGAGAGTTAACAGAGACCTAACAGCTGGGGAGAGTTAACAGAGACCTGACAGCTGGGGAGAGTTAACAGAGACCTAACAGCTGGGGGAGTAAACAGAGACCTAACAGCTGGGGAGAGACAGAGACAGCTAACAGACCTAACAGCTGGGGAGAGTAAACAGAGACCTAACAGCTGGGGAGAGTTAACAGAGACCTAACAGCTGGGGAGAGTTAACAGAGACCTGACAGCTGGGGAGAGTTAACAGCACATGTTTCATTTGCAGTGTGCATTACTGTCAGTCCTTAAAGATGAAATGACTCTACTGTTTGAAATTTTCATCATGTTTTCTCATCAAAGTAAAAACAAAACACCCACAGTCAGTGATCTGATCTCTGATCTCTGTCAAAACATTTGTTTTATTCTGTCTTTGAAAACATTTGATTTTGTCTCATAAACTTTGAGACAAATTGATTATATTTACACATCTCACACTCTCTATTCTACTAATCATAAAGCCTTTCATTGAGGTTGGGTGTGTGGTGGGACGGAGGCAGAGGTGCGCCCCCCTTTTGGTTCCCGGGACCATGATTGAGAAACACTGCCTTTGTACAATGTAAAAATGTCCATGACCTTGAGTATCCATGACCCATCTAACAACTGTGTAACCTGAATATTTGACCCATCTAACAATGTAAAAATGTAACCTGAATATGTAAAATCATGACCTTGACCCATCTAAGTAACCTGAATATGTAAATCTGAAGTAACCTGAATATGTAAATCATGACCCATCTAACCCATCTAACTGTGTAAATGCAACTGTACCAAGTAACCTGAATATGTAAATCATGACCCATCTAACTGTCTGCAACTGTACCAAGTAACCTGAATATGTAAATCATGACCCATCTAACTGTCTGCAACTGTACCAAGTAACCTGAATATGTAAATCATGACCCATCTAACTGTCTGCAACTGTACCAAGTAACCTGAATATGTAAATCATGACCCATCTAACTGTCTGCAACTGTACCAAGTAACCTGAATATGCAAATCATGACCCATCTAACTGTCTGCAACTGTACCAAGTAACCTGAATATGCAAATCATGACCCATCTAACTGTCTGCAACTGTACCAAGTAACCTGAATATGTAAATCATATAATAACCTGAAACATGAAATATGCTAACTGGAAAAAGATCTACTCAGACAAAGAAATGAACTGCAGTTTGACAGTAAAAGGTGAGTCTTTTTCTTACTCTGTATCTCTCTCTATGACGTGACTTCTTACTGTTGGCTACCGAGGAAGCAGGGAAGGAGTGTGTGACATGTTTTGACATGTTGTCACAGTGGGGAAAACCAAATATTTTCAAAAACCCCTTAAAAAGGTCTGTTTTGACAGAGATCAGATCATCCATCTGACTGTGGGTGTTTTGTATCTCCTTTGATGAGAAAACGTGATGAAAATGTCAACCAATCTCAAACGGTAAAGTCATTTTAGCTTTGAGGACTGACAGTAATGCCCACTGCAAATGAAACATGTGCTGTTAACTTCCCCCAGCTGTTAGGTCTCTGTTAACTCTGATGATGTAGAAGTAGAGAAAACATGAGTGTGTGAATATGAATCCCACCCCTCTACTATATATAGCCTCCTACTACTGTTGAAGCGCCACTTCCTGTCTCTATATCCTCCTCACGTTTTCTCTAGCACTTCATTAGGAGTAGAATATCAGTGGATGATCTGATCTCTGTCAAAACATTTGGTTTTCCCTCCTGTGGCAGCAACATGTCAGATCTTGTTGCTGTAGTATATCTCCTGGCTGCATACCAGACCAGGTCTTGGTATGACTGAGCACTTGGGCAATTCTGACAGACAGGGCGTGTTCAAAACACTCAGGCATGCCAAAGACAGAGTCAGGGGGTGAAAGCCAGTGGTTTAAAGAGGCCATTTAATGTTTTAATCAGACGATGAAATCAACATAACAACAGTAGAACTGAGTCATGGCACGTTCATTTGGGGTGAGGTGGGGATGGAATGGGGGGGTGCCGCATGCAGTTACAGGTTAGATGTCAGCATATTTAGACCCCCCCCCCACACACACACACACACACACTCCTGTCAAATTACATCACCACTCTGGGAACAACCAACATGACATCACCACTCTGGAACAAACAACATGACATCACCACTCTGGAACAACATGACATCACCACTCTGGAACAACATGACATCACCACTCTGGAACAACATGACATCACCACTCTGGAACATCACCACATGACATCACCACTCTGGAAACAACATGACATCACCACTCTGGAACAACATGACATCACCACTCTGGAACAACATGACATCACTCTGGACATCACCACTCTGGAACATCACACTCTGGAACAACATCACCACTCTGGAACAACATGACATCACCACTCTGGAACAACATGACATCACCACTCTGGAACAACATGACACACCACTCTGGAACATGACATCACCATCATGACATCACCACTCTGGAACACATCACCATGACATCACCACTCTGGAACAACATGAACATGACATCACCACTCTGGAACAACATGACATCACCACTCTGGAACCACTCTGGAACAACATGACATCACCACTCTGGAACAAATGATGACATCACCACTCTGACAACTGGAACATGACATCACCATGACATCACCACTCTGGAACAACATGACATCACCACTCTGGAACAACATGACATCACCACTCTGGAACAACATGACATCACCACTCTGGAACAACATGACATCACCACTCTGGAACAACATGACATCACCACTCTGGAACAACATGACATCACCACTCTGGAACAACAACATCACATGACATCACCACTCTGAAACATGACATCACCACATGGAACACATGGAACAACATGACATCACCACTCTGGAACAACATGACATCACCACTCTGGAACAACATGACATCACCACTCTGGAACAACATGACATCACTCTGGAACAACATGACATCACCACTCTGGAACAACATGACATCACCACTCTGGAACAACATGACATCACCACTCTGGAACAACATGATATCACCACTATGGAACAATATGACATCACCACTATGGAACAACATGACATCACCATTCTGGAACAACATCACCACTCTGGAACAACATGACATCACCACTCTGGAACAACAACAACATGCCACCACTCTGGAACAACATGACATCACCACTCTGGAACAACATGACATCACCACTCTGGAACAACAACAACATGACATCACCACTCTGGAACAACATGACATCACCACTCTGGAACAACATGACATCACCACTCTGGAACAACATGACATCACCACTCTGGAACAACATGACATCACCACTCTGGAACAACATCAACTCTGGAACAACATGACATCACCACTCTGGAACAACAACAACATGCCACCACTCTGGAACAACATGACATCACCACTCTGGAACAACATGACATCACCACTCTGGAACAACATGACATCACCACTCTGGAACAACATGACATCACCACTCGGAACAACATGACATCACACTCTGGAACAACATGACATCACCACTCTGGAACAACATGACATCACCACTCTGGAACATGACATCACCATCTGGAACAACATGACATCACCACTCTGGAACAACATGACATCACCACTCTGGAACAACATGACATCACCACTCTGGAACAACATGACATCACCACTCTGACATCACCACTGGAACATGACATCACCACTCTGGAACAACATGACATCACCACTCTGGAACAACATGACATCACCACTCTGGAACAACATGATGACATCACCACTCTGGAACAACATGACATCACCACATCTGGAACAACATGACATCACCACTCTGGAACAACATGACATCACCACTCTGGAACAACATGACATCACCACATCACCACTCTGGAACAACATGACATCACCACTCTGGAACAACATGACATCACCACTCTGGAACAACATGACATCACCACTCTGGAACAACATGACATCACCACTCTGGGAACATCACATGAACAACACATCACCACTGGAACAACATGACATCACCACTCTGGAACAACATGACATCACCACTCTGGAACAACATGACATCACACTCTGGAACAACATAACCATCACCACTCTGGAACAACATGACATCACCACTCTGGAACAACATGACATCACCACCGGTTGTGAGGTCGGTTGGACGTACTCCCAAATTCTCTAAAACAACATTGTTGCCAGGGATTTGAATGTTCATTTCTCTACCATAAGCCACTTTTTTATTCCTTATTTTACCAGGTAAGTTGACTGAGAACACATTCTCATTTACAGCAACAACCTGGGGAATAGTTACAGGGGAGAGGGATGAATGAGCCAGTCATAAGCTGGGGGGGATAATTTAGCCAGGACACCAGGGTTAACACCCCGACTCTTACAATAAGTGCCATGGGATCTTTAGTGACCACAGAGAGTCATGACACCTGTTTAAAGTCCCATTCAAAAGACAGCACCCTGCAATGTCCCAGGGAATTGGAATATTCATTTTAGAATAGGGGAAAGGGTGGCTCCTACCAGACCCCCAACACCACTTCCAGCTGCATCTGGTCTCCCATCCAGGGACTGACCAGGACCAACCCTGCTTAGCTTCAGAGGAAAGCCAACAGTGGGATGCAGGGTGGTATGCTGCTGTCTTTCAATGCACCCAAGTTGCACTAGTGTAATGCTCATGCTGTTGAATCAGCTTCTTGATATGCCACACCTGTCAGGTGGATGGATGATCTTGATAAAAGAGATATGCTCACTAACAGGGACGTAAGCTTTTTTGTTCGTTTGGAACATTTCTGGTATCTTTTATTTCAGCTCATGAAACATGAGACCAAACACTTTACATGTTGCGTTTATATTTTTGTTCAGTATAGTTTCCTTAACTAAAGTTACACTGAAAAAGTAGTTAACTACATCCTAAATACTCAGTGAAAGATTATCATATGTAAATCTGAAATGTCATACTATACAAACTGCAAGAACAGAACCCTTTGAGGTCCTCTGCTAACAGAACATGTAATTTAGCCTATTTAACTAAAAAACAATGATTCGAGTGAGAATTTGCCAGGTCTGAAAAGAAATTCTTGCCTACTTCACCCATAAAGCAATTAACTACTGAAAACACTAACTAGATTTTAATTTACTATTTCAACTAGCACCAAGCTACTGCAAAATGTACAATGCCTGGCAATGAAGTTCAGATGACGGAACACAGCACTGTACATGGTGTAGTGAGTTTACAGTGGCAGGATTGTGAGTTTGATTCCCATGGCCACCCACACGTACGCCTTGGATAAAAGCATCTGCTGAGTGGCAGATATTATTGCATCATGTAACAGTTATTACTTAACATCATGGTTCTCATTACAATGGAGTTACATTCCGTCATCAGTAGTTCATCAACCAGTTTATAGAAGAGCAGCCGGGTGTCTAACGGACCAGGGTGGAAATGCTACCAGATTGATATTACATCTTTGTGTTTTCGATATCTACAGTTTGTTTATATGTTGTTCTAAATAGGTAGAATGGAAGTGGTACAATTCAGATTAAAAGTTGCTTATTAACAACACCTTAACACTGCTAGCCATAATACTGCTCTCTGGCAACTAACTACTGTTGATACTGACACCTGGAATAATAACTAGTGTAGTCATACTAACTACTGTTGATACTGAGACCTGGAATAATAACTAGTGTAGTCATACTAACTACTGTTGATACTGAGACTATCTCTCTGTACCTGTAGCTACTGATGGTGAGTTAGCTCTGGTTACACTCACCAAGTGAACTGTAGTATTCTCAGTTGTAGGAGTGTTCTGTTCTTTCAGTCATTCCAGTATTCAGGTGGTTTGATTAAAGTCGTCCCCCTCCTCAGTGCAAGGTGATCCTGCTCGCTCTGTCACAGACATCTATGGTTCCTGCTCTGTCTCTTTCTACTCCTCTGTCTCTTTCTACTCCTCTGTCTCTTTCTACTCCTCTGTCTCTTTCTACACCTCTGTCTCTTTCTACTCCTCTGTCTCTGTCTACTCCTCTGTCTCTTTCTACTCCTCTGTCTCTTTCTACTCCTCTGTCTCTTTCTACTCCTCTGTCTCTTTCTACTCCTCTGTCTCTTTCTACTCCTCTGTCTCTGTCTACTCCTCTGTCTCTGTCTACTCCTCTGTCTCTGTCTACTCCTCTGTCTCTTTCTACTCCTCTGTCTCTTTCTACTCCTCTGTCTCTGTCTACTCCTCTGTCTCTTTCTACTCCTCTGTCTCTTTCTGTCTCTTTCTACTCCTCTGTCTCTTTCTGTCTCTTTCTACTCCTCTGTCTCTTTCTACACCTCTGTCTCTTTCTGTCTCTTTCTACTCCTCTGTCTCTTTCTACACCTCTGTCTCTGTCTCTTTCTGTCTCTTTCTACTCCTCTGTCTCTGTCTACACCTCTGTCTCTGTCTACTCCTCTGTCTCTTTCTACTCCTCTGTCTCTTTCTGTCTCACCTCTGTCTCTGTCTACACCTCTGTCTCTTTCTACTCCTCTGTCTCTCTTTCTGTCTCTTTCTACTCCTCTGTCTCTTTCTACACCTCTGTCTCTTTCTACTCCTCTGTCTCTTTCTACTCCTCTGTCTCTTTCTACTCCTCTGTCTCTTTCTACTCCTCTGTCTCTTTCTACTCCTCTGTCTCTTTCTACTCCTCTGTCTCTTTCTACTCCTCTGTCTCTTTCTGTCTCTTTCTACTCCTCTGTCTACTCCTCTGTCTCTTTCTACTCCTCTGTCTCTTTCTACTCCTCTGTCTCTTTCTGTCTCTTTCTACTCCTCTGTCTACTCCTCTGTCTCTTTCTACTCCTCTGTCTCTGTCTACTCCTCTGTCTCTTTCTACTCCTCTGTCTCTGTCTACTCCTCTGTCTCTTTCTACTCCTCTTCTCAGGGCTCGTCACTATAAGGGGTGGAGCGAGAGAGGAAAGGAGGGAGAGAGACCAATGAGAGAATGAGGGGGTGGGTGTGTGAAAAAGGGGTGAGGGGTGGGTGTGTGAAAGAGGGGCTGTGGTATGTGTGAAAGAGGGGGTGTGGTCTGTGTGTGTGGGGATGGGTAGAGATTGAAGGGACTAGAGGAAGTAAAAGCGCGAAAAACAAGGTAAGGATGAATATTTGTGCATTTTAAGATGGAAAATGAACATGTTTTAATTCTGACAGATGGTGTGTAACGTGCACATGTGTGAAGGAGGGTTTTCAGGGAGAAATAAGGACCATGTGAATAATTTCATTTTAATTGTGTTAGATGATGCTCGTCACGCGTCTTTGCAAATGCAAAAATCAATGTTGTATATGAATGCCAAAGTGCACTGCAGTCATATGGCTTAAGTCCTGTTGCAGTACAGAAACAAAATACTGGGACAGTTTCATGAGATTAAAGGGGCAGTCTGCCATTGTAAAAACAAAACAAACGTATTTAAAGTAATTCTCATGATGATGTATCAATCGCAAGTTTAAATTTAGCTTTAAACTTCAATTTTGTCCCCTTTTCAATGTCCTCATCTTTACATTATGGGAACAGTAATGTGTTCACACACTGTTGTTGTACTAAGCATGGAAAATTATCAGAACAAATGTTTATTTGATGCAAGACTAGATAGTATGAGGGTCAGGAGATTTGAAAATCAATACACAGGAAGACATATGTTCATCAACAGTTTAAGAGTTTAAAAGGATGCATTATGAATTAAACATATTATTTTTATATGTGTCATTTAGAAAGAAGCAGAAAATCCCCCCCCAAAAAACAACCAAAAACATGCACCACCACGCCCATTATAATGATACAGAAAAATGTGCTCTCTGCCTCCATCTAGTGGTGGTGATTAGTAGCTTCACTGTATCAACTGAATATACTGTTATCAGTTATCAACTGCTATCCCTGACCCTGTGACCTCTGACCCTGTGACCTGCACCCTGTGACCTGCACCTGAACACCATCCCTTATAAAATCCCCTTTGAGTCCCACTATGTTACCATGACAACATAACAGATACACCTCACTCAGGGGGCAGAACCCTCTGATACCTTCACCGTCTACCTTGTGAAGTAAAGGAAACCATATTACACCATAAAGTTGGAACCATCCACTCCCTGGTTGAAGAATGATGTTACCATCCAGAGTTAGTTTTGTCACCATCGTGACAAATTTTTCTTATTACCCATCATAATCGATGTAATCTCATCAGACTTCCTGTGAAACTAAAACCATAAATATACCTTGCTGTGGATTTACAGTTGAGTAACAGTGTGCAAAGCTGTCATGAAGGCAAAGGGTGGCTTCTTTGAAGAATCTCACAAATGAAATGATATGTTCAACACTTCTTTGGTTACTACATGATTCCATATGTGTTATTTCATAGTGTTGATGTCTTCACCATTATTCTACATGATTCCATATGTGTTATTTCATAGTTGTGATGTCTTCACCATTATTCTACAATGTAGAAAACAGTAAAAAATAAATAATAAATGAGTAGGTGTTTCCAAACTTTTGACTGGTACTGTATCTATATACATACATACAGTGCATTCAGGAAGTATTCAGACCTCTTGACTTTTTCCACATTATGTTACATTACAGCCTTATTCTAAAATGTATTAAATAGTCCCCCTCCCCCCAATCAATCCATACACAATATCCCATAATGGCAAAGCAAAAACTGTTTCTATTAAAAATCAAATACTTAAATATTTCATTTACATAAGTATTCAGACACTTTACTCAGTATTTTGTTGAAGCACCTTTGGCAGCGATTACAGCCTCGAGTCTTCCTGGGTATGACACTACAAGCTTGGCAAACCTGTATTTGCGGAGTTTCTCCCATTCTTCTCTGCAGATCCTCTCAAGCTCTGTCATGTTGAATGGGGAGCGTCGCTGCACAGCAATTTGCAGGTCTCTCCAGAGATGTTCGATCGGGTTCAAGTCCTTGAGGAACTAAAGGTGTTCAATAAATAGCTATTCAGCTAAAGGATATTCACAGAGTATACCAAAACATTAGGAACACTGATACTGAGATGCCCTCAGAACAGCCTTAATAAGTCAAGGTGTGTCCTGTGGGTGTTGGACCATTCTTGATACACACTGGAAACTGTTGAGCGTGAAGAATCCAGCAGCTTTGCAGTTCTTGAATCAAGCCGGTGCACCTGGAATCTACTACCATACCCTTTTGTTTGTCTTGCCCATTCACCCTCTGAATGACACACATACACAGTCCATGTCTCAATTGTCTCAAGGCTTCTTCAACCTGTCTCCTCCCCTTCCTCTACACTGATTGAAGTGGGGTAACAGGGAATGTATTATGTGCCAGGACAGGGGCCAAAACCCCGTCTCTAATTAGGTGTCAATGTCTTGTTATATTTTAATCATGTTTCGTGAAGATGCTTCTGTCTACTAACTTTATTATAGGACATGTTGGGATGTGGCCAAGAGATTTAACAACAGGGGCTGGGTCGGGGATTTCCTTACAGTTGTTGATAATGAAATCCCACTTCATGATGATGATGATGATGATGGCAGTCTCACTCTCTCTCTTTTTCTCTGTCTCTTGCTCTCTCACTCACCCCCCCCCCACCACCACCCATTCCCACAGACTGATGATGTCACCTGTGCTGTGCATGTCCTTCTTGGCCCTAGTCCTATCAGGAGGAGCCTGGGCATTTCCTCCCATTGGGGACGGAGCCTCCACCCATGTCAGCATCACAGAAAAAGCCGTGCTACAGAAGGTCACAGAGGTGTGCCGAGCCATTGCAGAGTCAGAGGGACGAGACTTTACCCCCACGGTAAGTGTGTGTGTGTGTGTGTGTGTGTGTGTGAGAGAGAGAGGGAAGAGTTGTGTGTCAGAATGAGTGTTAAGATTTTCTTTTATCTAAATGTGATTATCTTTATCTACCCTTCCCTCAATTCTGATTGGCTGATTTCTAACCTCTACCCTTTGACCTATGACCTTTACCTGTAGGGTAACTCTGCTGAGGAGCTGGTCCAGGCCTGCCTGGGACCCAAAGCAACAGGTGAAGTGTCAGCAGTTAAGTTCAAATCTGCCCTGAATGAGATCTACATACAGAACGGACAGGTGGACAGAGACTTTGTCAACAGGTTGGTGCTCCATTGATAGAGAATGAGGTTCCCTTATTATGTCAACAGGTTGGTGCTATATTGATAGAGAATGAGGTTCCCTTATGTCAACAGATTGGTCTCCATTGATAGAGAATGAGGTTCCCTTATGTCAACAGATTGGTCTCCATTGATAGAGAATGAGGTTCACTTATTATGTCAACAGGTTGGTGCTCCATTGATAGAGAATGAGGTTCCCTTATTATGTCAACAGGTTGGTGCTCCATTGATAGAGAATGAGGTTCCCTTATTATGTCAACAGGTTGGTGCTCCATTGATAGAGAATGAGGTTCCCTTATCCTGTCAACAGGTTGGTGCTCCATTGATAGAGAATGAGGTTCCCTTATTATGTCAACAGGTTGGTGCTATATTGATAGAGAATGAGGTTCCCTTATGTCAACAGATTGGTCTCCATTGATAGAGAATGAGGTTCACTTATTATGTCAACAGGTTGGTGCTCCATTGATAGAGAATGAGGTTCCCTTATTATGTCAACAGGTTGGTGCTCCATTGATAGAGAATGAGGTGCCCTTATCATGTCAACAGGTTGGTGCTCCATTGATAGAGAATGAGGTTCACTTATCATGTCAACAGGTTGGTGCTCCATTGACAGAGGATGAGGTTCGTTCACGCAGATCACGCAGATGAGTAGGGACCCTTGGTATCTTTCTTTTGGTGTTTTTCAGAGTCAGTAGAAAGGCCTCTTTAGTGTCCTAAGTTTTCATAACTGTGACCTTAATTGCTTACTGTCTGTAAGCTGTTAGTGTCTTAACGACCGTTCCACAGGTGCATGTTCATGAATTGTTTATGGTTCATTGAACAAGCATGGGAAACAGCGTTTTAAACCCTTTACAATGAAGATATGTGAAGTTATTTGGATTTTTACGAATTATCTTTGAAGAGTCCTGAAAAAGGGATGTTTCATTTTTTGCTGAGTTTACGTTTTTTTCTTAATTTAACTAGTTTTAACTAGTATTCCTAAACTCATTATTGTAAACATTTAGGATGTGCATCCCTCCTACACCCTTCTTCTAGCATATCTAAAATATGAACTATTTAAATAACTAATCATTGTCATTATTGTGCCAGCCCAAGTGAACATTTGGTATATCACTCCTACAGCCGTTTTCTATATCAAAGCAATTGATCATAATCTTAATTATAACAGCCCAGCCCATCATTTTAACTCTGAGGCGTTTGCTCTGGGCCGGCGCCTTATAACTGATGGGGTGGCCAGCATCAAGGCCAACGTTCAAAGGGAGAACTTCCTGGCTGCCAGAGAAACACTGGGGAGAGTACTACACACACTACAGGTAAGAGGAGAGAGAGGGGGAGGGGGTGAAAGAGGGGATATGCAAACATTTCTGGTAGCTAGAGAGACACTGGGGAGAGGACTGTACACAGTACAGGTAGGTAGAGAGACACTGGGGAGAGGACTGTACACACTACAGGTAGGTAGAGAGACACTGGGGAGAGGACTGTACACACTACAGGTAGGTAGAGAGACACTGGGGAGAGGACTGTACACAGTACAGGTAGGTAGAGAGACACTGGGGAGAGGACTGTACACAGTACAGGTAGCTAGAGAGACACTGGGGAGAGGACTGTACACAGTACAGGTAGCTAGAGAGACACTGGGGAGAGGACTGTACACACTACAGGTAGCTAGAGAGACACTGGGGAGAGGACTGTACACACTACAGGTAGCTAGAGAGATACTGGGGAGAGGACTGTACACACTACAGGTAGCTAGAGAGACACTGGGGAGAGGACTGTACACACTACAGGTAGGTAGAGAGACACTGGGGAGAGGACTGTACACAGTACAGGTAGCTAGAGAGACACTGGGGAGAGGACTGTACACACTACAGGTAGCTAGAGAGACACTGGGGAGAGGACTGTACACACTACAGGTAGCTAGAGAGACACTGGGGAGAGGACTGTACACACTACAGGTAGGTAGAGAGACACTGGGGAGAGGACTGTACACACTACAGGTAACTAGAGAGACACTGGGGAGAGGACTGTACACAGTACAGGTAGCTAGAGAGACACTGGGGAGAGGACTGTACACACTACAGGTAGCTAGAGACACTGGGGAGAGGACTGTACACACTACAGGTAGGTAGAGAGACACTGGGGAGAGGACTGTACACAATACAGGTAGGTAGAGAGATACTGGGGAGAGGACTTTACACAGTACATGTAGCTAGAGACACTGGGGAGAGGACTGTACACACTACAGGTAGGTAGAGAGACACTGGGGAGAGGACTGTACACAGTACAGGTAGCTAGAGAGACACTGGGGAGAGGACTGTACACACTACAGGTAGCTAGAGAGACACTGGGGAGAGGACTGTACACACTACAGGTAGCTAGAGAGACACTGGGGAGAGGACTGTACACAGTACAGGTAGCTAGAGACACTGGGGAGAGAGGACTGTACACACTACAGGTAGCTAGAGAGACAGGGGGAGAGGACTGTACACAGTACAGGTAGGTAGAGAGACACAGGGGGAGAGGACTGTACACAGTACAGGTAGCTAGAGAGACACAGGGGAGAGGACTGTACACACTACAGGTAGGTAGAGAGACACTGGGGAGAGGACTGTACACACTACAGGTAGCTAGAGAGACACAGGGGAGAGGACTGTACACACTACAGGTAGCTAGAGAGATACTGGGGAGAGGACTGTACACACTACAGGTAGCTAGAGAGACACTGGGGAGAGGACTGTACACACTACAGGTAGGTAGAGAGACACTGGGGAGAGGACTGTACACACTACAGGTAACTAGAGAGACACTGGGGAGAGGACTGTACACAGTACAGGTAGCTAGAGAGACACTGGGGAGAGGACTGTACACACTACAGGTAGCTAGAGACACTGGGGAGAGGACTGTACACACTACAGGTAGGAGAGAGACACTGGGGAGAGGACTGTACACAATACAGGTAGGTAGAGAGATACTGGGGAGAGGACTTTACACAGTACATGTAGCTAGAGACACTGGGGAGAGGACTGTACACACTACAGGTAGGTAGAGACACTGGGGAGAGGACTGTACACAGTACAGGTAGCTAGAGAGACACTGGGGAGAGGACTGTACACACTACAGGTAGCTAGAGACACTGGGGAGAGGACTGTACACACTACAGGTAGGTAGAGAGACACTGGGGAGAGGACTGTACACAATACAGGTAGGTAGAGAGATACTGGGGAGAGGACTACACAGTACATGTAGCTAGAGACACTGGGGAGAGGACTGTACACACTACAGGTAGGTAGAGAGACACTGGGGAGAGGACTGTACACACTACAGGTAGGTAGAGAGACACTGGGGAGAGGACTGTACACACTACAGGTAGGTAGAGAGACACTGGGGAGAGGACTGTACACAGTACAGGTAGGTAGAGAGACACTGGGGAGAGGACTGTACACACTACAGGTAGGTAGAGAGACACTGGGGAGAGGACTGTACACAGTACAGGTAGGTAGAGAGATACTGGGGAGAGGACTGTACACAGTACAGGTAGGTAGAGAGACACTGGGGAGAGGACTGTACACAGTACAGGTAGGTAGAGAGACACTGGGGAGAGGACTGTACACACTACAGGTAGCTAGAGAGACACTGGGGAGAGGACTGTACACACTACAGGTAGCTAGAGAGACACTGGGGAGAGGACTGTACACACTACAGGTAGGTAGAGAGATACTGGGGAGAGGACTGTACACACTACAGGTAGCTAGAGAGATACTGGGGAGAGGACTGTACACACTACAGGTAGCTAGAGAGATACTGGGGAGAGGACTGTACACACTACAGGTAGGTAGAGAGACACTGGGGAGAGGACTGTACACACTACAGGTAGGTAGAGAGACACTGGGGAGAGGACTTTACATTTAAGTACAGGTAGCTAGAGAGACACTGGGGAGAGGACTTTACACACTACAGGTAGGTAGAGAGACACTGGGGAGAGGACTGTACACACTACAGGTAGGTAGAGAGACACTGGGGAGAGGACTTTACACAGTACAGGTAGCTAGAGAGACACTGGGGAGAGGACTTTACACACTACTGGTAGGTAGAGAGACACTGGGGAGAGGACTGTACACACTACAGGTAGCTAGAGACACTGGGGAGAGGACTGTACACACTACAGGTAGCTAGAGACACTGGGGAGAGGACTGTACACAGTACAGGTAGCTAGAGAGACACTGGGGAGAGGACTGTACACACTACAGGTAGGTAGAGAGACACTGGGGAGAGGACTGTACACACTACAGGTAGGTAGAGAGACACTGGGGAGAGGACTGTACACACTACAGGTAGGTAGAGAGACACTGGGGAGAGGACTGTACACACTACAGGTAGGTAGAGAGACACTGGGGAGGGACTTTACACAGTACAGGTAGGTAGAGAGACACTGGGGAGAGGACTGTACACAGTACAGGTAGGTAGAGAGACACTGGGGAGAGGACTTTACACAGTACAGGTAGGTAGAGAGACACTGGGGAGAGGACTTTACACACTACAGGTAGCTAGAGAGACACTGGGGAGAGGACTGTACACACTACAGGTAGGTAGAGAGACACACGGGAGAGGACTTTACACACTACAGGTAGGTAGAGAGACACTGGGGAGAGGACTGTACACAGTACAGGTAGGTAGAGAGACACTGGGGAGAGGACTGTACACACTACAGGTAGGTAGAGAGACACTGGGGAGAGGACTGTACACACTACAGGTAAGAGGACAGAGAGGGGGAGGGGGGTGTTAAGGGTTATGAAATATTCTATGATTGACGGGCGGGTTGAATAAAGAGAAAACTATACCATAAAAATGTCATAAATGTTTCATTCTTATGAAATGTATATCTGCAGGATACATTGTATACAGTCCTTTTAGCATGATATATTATGTTTCATATGTTATTTATTAATTTGTGGATGTCCTTCATCCATTTGGTATGATGTGTTACAAATTACAATTCATATGATATTTTACAAATATGGATAAGGGAAGGGTTAGCTAAAAGGGTTAAGGTTAGGGTTATTAGGTTAGCTAAAAGGGTTAAGGTTAGGGTTATTAGGTTAGCTAACATGCTAAGTAGTTGCAAAGTAGCTACAAAGTAGTAAGTAGTTCAGGAGCAAGGAGAGAGAGAGAGAGAGAGAGAGAGAGAGAGAGAGAGAGAGAGAGAGAGAGAGAGAGAGAGAGAGAGAGAGAGAGAGAGAGAGAGAGAGAGAGAGAGAGAGAGAGAGAGAGAGAGAGAGAGAGAGAGAGAGAGAGAGAGAGAGAGAGAGAGAGAGAGAGAGAGAGAGAGAGAGAGAGAGAGAGAGGGGGGGTGGAAAGAAAGGGGGGGGAGTCCAACACTTTCAAGAATCAAGGGATATAAGATCAGGAGTTGCAGACCTGAGATAAATCAGACACTTCTTTAGACCTGCATCTGATGGTGCCTCACAGACTGGAGGACAGCCAGCAAGATAAATCTAACCCTTGGTTTTCTTCTGAACTATCTGAGCTCATTTAGATGAGAAATCCGGCCTGGGCCAAAGCAAGGAAAACTGCCTGTGTAGTTGTCTGGCAATCTTTCAGACAACTGAGAAAGACACGTACAATCTACGTTAAGAAAGCTTTTTAAGCTCTATCTCTGACTCTGCTGGTGATCGTACATTTTTTGGGGGAAAACAGTAAATGTACTGAAGCGTACAAATTCCTCTTCTTTCCTGCCTAAGCAAGTTCTATCTGACTCTGGCATCATAACGGAGAACACTGGGACACGTGGAGCTTTTTTATCATTTTATCTCGGCTGGCTTAAACTGGGGTTTAATTTACACTGGTCAATCAATCGACTGCCTTTCCCTCTTCCAGCCTCTAGCTGACTTGACTGTTTACCCTTCAACTTCTAGTGAATCTTTTGTTGTCATTGCAACAGTTCACTGTGATGTGCTAGATGCCTTGCTTAAGATTCATGTCAAATAATCCACTGGGGCTGATATGCTTGATCCATTTTGGCTGCAGCTCTCTGCCCCCCTGATTGTTGAATCATTAACCAATATTTTTAATCTGATGGACTCCCGAGTGGTGCAGCGGTCTAAGGCACTACATCTCAGTGCTACAGGTGTCACTACAGACCCTGGTTTGATTCCAGGTTGTATCACAATCCGGCCATGATTGGTAGTCCCATAGGGCGGCTCACAATTGGCGCAGCGTCGTCCGGGTTTGGCCGGGGTAGGCTGTCATTCTAAATAAGAATTTGTTCTTAACTGACTTGCCTGGTTAAATAAAGGTTAAAAATTAAAGATTATATATGATACTATCCCCCAAGGTTTGGAAAGCGGCCCATGTGCTCCCCTTTCACAAAAGTGATGACCCTTGTGACCTAAATAATGAATCGCCCTATCTCTAAATGTTCTTGACTAGCTAAAAATATTAGAATCCTTGATTCATTCTCAAGCTAAGATCTTTCTTATCTTTGAAATGTACATCGGTCAGGTTGTAGACCAGGTCGTAGCACTATCTCTGCTGCATCCATGGTTCTAAATGTACATCGGTCAGGTTGTAGACTAGGTCGTAGCACTATCTCTGCTGCATCCATCGGTCAGGTTGTAGACCAGGTCGTAGCACTATCTCTGCTGCATCCATCGGTCAGGTTGTAGACCAGGTCGTAGCACTATCTCTGCTGCATCCATGGTTCTAAATGTACATCGGTCAGGTTGTAGACCAGGTCGTAGCACTATCTCTGCTGCATCCATGGTTCTAAATGTACATCGGTCAGGTTGTAGACCAGGTCGTAGCACTATCTCTGCTGCATCCATGGTTCTAAATGTACATCGGTCAGGTTGTAGACCAGGTCGTAGCACTATCTCTGCTGCATCCATGGTTCTAAATGTACATCGGTCAGGTTGTAGACCAGGTCGTAGCACTATCTCTGCTGCATCCATGGTTCTAAATGTACATCGGTCAGGTTGTAGACCAGGTCGTAGCACTATCTCTGCTGCATCCATGGTTCTAAATGTACATCGGTCAGGTTGTAGACCAGGTCGTAGCACTATCTCTGCTGCATCCATCGGTCAGGTTGTAGACCAGGTCGTAGCACTATCTCTGCTGCATCCATGGTTCTAAATGTACATCGGTCAGGTTGTAGACCAGGTCGTAGCACTATCTCTGCTGCATCCATCGGTCAGGTTGTAGACCAGGTCGTAGCACTATCTCTGCTGCATCCATGGTTCTAAATGATGTGGTTAATTGTATGGATAAAAGGCAACACTGTGCTGCTCTCTGTCATTGACCTGTCAAAGGCTTTTGATCCTTTTGATCCGTCACTGCTCATTCAGACGCTTTCCTCAACTGGTCGTGAACAGGCTGCATGGAACTGCTTTCAAAACCACTTGACAGATTGAACTTAATGTATACCTACTCAGGTTTCCTGGATATTAGGAAAGGGGTCCCGTAGGGGTCGATTGAAGTGTCTATCTTACATCTAGAAGATATAAGAAAGTTCAGGAAATATGTATTTTTTATGCTTATTAAACCCCTTTTTTGGGGGTATGCACAAAACTACCTCCATACTGACATTGTTTATTTTAACCGGTAACGAGTCCCGTGACACATGGGGTCACATTTGTTTGTAGCCCAAATGGTTCAGACGCTACAAACAGAAGTTGGTACATTGAGGGTGCCGACTTCAGACGAGTCTCGTGGGGCAAAATAGAGACCGCCATTATGTTCGTGAGAGTCTCATCTTTTCATAGAGTGGTTATTGTAGTAAGCAAGCCAAACCGTTCGGACGCTACAGACATTTTCCTGAGAAGACCGATTTCTGGGATGTCTCTAGGTCTGACAAACATCGCTGTAGCACGACCACCTTTGACCACAGATAGGCGGATGCAGTGGTTTGAGAGGCAGCCCAAGCAAAAAACAGATATCTCTTCCTTAAACTGACGGATTATGATGGGGATTTTTTATTATGTTACTTAGATCGATGCAACGGTCCTTCAATAGACTCTAGTACAGGGGTGGGCAAAGTTTTTGGCTCGAAGGGCCACATCGGGGGAAGCATTTTTTGAGGGACCAATTGTTTGTTAAAATTAATTTGCGTCTGCCTCCCGAATGGCGCAGCAGTCTAAGGCACTGCATCACAGTGCTTGAGGTGTAACTACAGACCCAAGTTCAATCCCAGGCTGTGTCACAGCTGGCTGTGACTGGGAGACCCATGAGGCGGCGTACAATTGGCCCAGCGTCGTCCGGGTTAGGAGAGGGTTTGGTAGGCCGAGATATCCTTGTCCCATCACACTCTAGCAACTCCTGTGGCAGCCCGGGCGCATGCATGCTGACACGGTCGCCAGGTGTGTGGTGTTTCCTCCAACACGTCGGTGCGGCTGGCTTCCGGGTTAACCGGGCATTGTGTCAAGAAGCAGTGCAGCTTGGCTGGGTCGTGTTTCGGAGGACTCACGGCTCTCAATATTTGCCTCTCCCGAGTCCGTAAAGGATTTGCAGCGATGGGACAAGACTGTAACTACCAATTGGATACCACGAAATTGGGGGTAAAAAAAAAATATATGTTTATGTCTCGCGGGCCGTGCTAAAGCAGATTATTGAACTGATGTTCCTATCGGTCCTAGACTATGGTGACATCATCTATATGTAGATGCCACCTCATTAAAGCCATTAGATGCAGTTTATCACGGCACACTGCGCTTTATTACCGCTGACAATTTTACTGTTCAGCACAGCATTCTCTACCAGGAAGTTGGCTTGACCTCTTGGATGTCACATAGGTTGATACATTGCTATGATTTCATTTATAAACCTCGTTACTAAACTTTAGACCTACGAGTTACCACACCCGGTCTCAGGGATGGAAATTCCTTTGGTCTCTACTGAGTTAGGTTAATCAGCCGTTCGTTTTTTTCTAAATGTTCTTAAATGTGATGTTTTGGTGCCTCTGGGTCAATTCAGAAAGCTGATTGAGGACCTTATTAATGATGAATGTGTTTTTTATGACCATGTTTTTGATTTAGGGGAGCATATAGAAGTGGTTTTAGAAGTGGGGGGGATATCGTATTATTATTTTATTTACATTTTTTGTGGCATAAACACTCCAAACAACCTACCTGACCTCTCGGAGGTGTCCGCATGGTCCTAAAGTACACCTTTGCCACGTTTTTGTATCACATTCCAGTGATAAAACTGGGGGGGGACAAAATATAATTTCAGAATGTGGGAGGGACATGTCCCCCCATCTCCAGTAAAAGTTGCGCCCCTGTTTTTGATGTGGATTTTCTGTAATTTCTGTAATTTAGGGCTGATCTGTAAAAGTGACATTGGTCTCAGTATGACTCCCTGATAAAATAAAGGATAAATAAAATGAAAATGAATAAAAAACATAAGGAATTAAAGGGTAGAGGGAGAAGGAGGGGGGAAGAAAACATCTCACCTCATCTCTCATTTCATATTTCACCTTGGCTCAAGTATTATCATCTGAACCAAGTTATCTTCTGTCTAGAGGTGGGTTTAATAGGGAATTAGATAGATGGCTTTCCCACAGACACAGACGTGGTATATAATACATGCTTGTGTTTTGTCAGGACTTCTACAGCCACAGTAACTGGGTGGACCTGGGATACACTGAACCCTACGCCAACCTGATCCGCCCCGATCTCCCACTGGAAAACCTGGCAGGTAGGGAGGGCTTGAGTTAATGCAGCAACGAGGACAGCTAGGCATGGGCACCAACTGGAGGGAGGGAGGATTGGTGGTAGGGCAGGGAGGGAGGGAGGGTGGTAGGGGAGGGAGGGAGGGTGGTAGGGCAGGGAGGGAGGGTGGTAGGGGAGGGAGGGAGGGTGGTAGGGCAGGGAGGGAGGGTGGTAGGGGAGGGAAGGAAGGAGGGAGGGAGGGAGGGAGGTTGGGCAGGGAAGGAAGGATGGAGGGTGGTAGGGCAGGGAGGGAGGGAGGGAGGGAGGGTGGTAGGGCAGGGAGGGAGGGAGGGTGGTAGGGGGAGAAGGAAGGAAGGAGGGAGGGAGGGAGGTTGGGCAGGGAAGGAAGGATGGAGGGAGGGTGGTAGGGCAGGGAAGGATGGAGGGTGGTAGGGCAGGGAAGGAGGGAGGGAGGTGGTAGAGCAGGGAAGGAAGAAGGAAGGAGGGAAGGAAGGTTATAGGGAAGGGAAGGAAGGAGGGAATGTTATAGGGAAGGGAAGGAAGGAGGGTGGTAGGCAAGGATGGAAGGAAGGAAGGAAGGAGGGAGAGTGGTATGGAATGTGAAGAAAAAGAATGATAGCAGATAAAAACAGGAGACGAGATAAAGAGATCAATCGGAAGACACATGACTCGACCTTCGCCTCTCCCGAGCCCATTGGGGAGTTGCAGCGATGAGACAAGAATGTAATTGGAACGCAATTGGATATCAGGAATTTGGGGAGAAAAAAGGGGGAGAAATACAAAAATGTAATATATTTTTAAAAATGTAAATGCAAAAAAATATACCAAATGAAGTCCTTTATACTACAACATATCTACACTATATATACAAAAGTATGTTGACACCCCTATAAATTAGTGGATTTGGCTGTTTCACCCACACCTATTGCTGACAGGTGTATAAAATCGAGCACACCGCCATGCAATCTCCATAGACAAACATTGGCAGTAGAATGGCCTTACTGAAGACTTCACTGACTTTGAACGTGGCACCGTCATAGGATGCCATATTTCCAACATATTTTCTACCCCGCTAGAGCTGCCCGGATAACTGTAAGTGCAGTTATTGTGAAGTGGAAATGTCTAGGAGCAACAATGCAACCTTTTAGGCCACACAAGCTCACAGAATGGGACCGCCGAGTGCTGAAGCTCGTAAAAATCGTATGTCCTCGGATGCAACACTCACTACCGAGTTCCAAACTGCCTCTGGAAGGACAACTGCACAATAACTTTTTGTAGGGAGCTTCATGAAATGGGGTTCCATGGCCGAGCAGCCTCACACAAGCCTAAGATCACCATGTACAATGCCAAGAGTGTTGTAAAACTGGCCACCATGGGACTCTGGAGCAGTGAAAATGCATTCTCTGGAGAGATGAATCACTCTTCATCATCTGGCTGTCCAATGGACTAATATGGGTTTGGCAGATGCCAGGAGAACACTCCCTGCCTCAATGCATAGTGCCAACTGTTTGCTGGAGGAGGATTAATGGTATGGGGCTGTTTTTCATGGTTTGGGCCCCTTAGTTCCAGTGAAGGGAAATCTTGACGTTACAGCACACAATGACATTCTAGACAATTCAGTACTTCTGAGTTTGTGGCAACAGTTTGGGGAAGGTCCTTTCCTGTATCAGCTTGACAATGACCCCATGCACAAAGCGAGGTCCATGGAGAAATGTTTTGTTGAAATCAGTGAGGAAGAACTTGACAGGCCTGCACAGAGCCCTGACCTCAACCCCATCAAACATCTTTGGGATGAATTGCAACGCCGACTGCGAGCCAGGCCTAATCACCCAACATCAGTGCCCGATCTCACTAATGCTCTCTTGTGGCTGAATGGAAGTCCCCACAGCAATATTCAAATATCTAGTAGAATGCCTTCCCAGAAGAGTGGAGGATGTTATAGCAGAAAAGGGGGGACCAACTCCATATTAATGCCCATGATTTTGGAATGAGACAAACAGGTGTCCACATACTTTTGGTCATGTAGTGTATTTGTATGTGTTGTAGAAACTACTGGGGGCTAGCATATTGTCTTTTCTCACTGGTGATGTGTAGAGGTGTAGTGACACATTTGGGGAATTTAGAGATATCTTTCAATTATTTTGAATGACAGTGAACAAAAGTATTTCATATATTGTATAGACTAAAAAAAAAAACAAGAAGTTGAATAAAATACTTATTTTACTATGAAGATAAGGTGTGTCCCTCAGTTTTATGTCATTTGTGTTACCCACTTGAAAGTCACAGATGAAAAAGATATACAATGACCTTGAGCATTTGAGCCTAGTGGTTAGAGCCTTGGGCCAGTAACCAAAAAGTTGCAGGATTGAATCCCCGAGCTGACAAGGTAAAAATCTATCATTCTACCCCTGAGCAAGGCAGTTAACCCACTGTTCCCCTGAGCAAGGCAGTTAACCCATTGTTCCCCGGGCCCCGTAGACGTGGACGTTGATTAAGGCAGCCCTCCGCACCTCTCTGACTCAGAGGGGTTAAATGGGGAAGATACATTTCAGTTGAATGCCTTCAGTTGTACAACTGACTAGGTCTCCCCCTTTCCAAGGGTTATCTGGGGAGGGTTTCTGTTAAAGAAAATGATTAGCTAATCACACCCTATCAGTATGTCATACATTTGAGGATTCCGTGAATCATTTGGTGTGTCTCAATCCAATGTGTCACTTGGTGTTAGTCAATTTAAATGAAGGGAAATAACAATGTGAGCAAAATCATGATTCACATCACTAGTAAACAATTTTATAGGCTTGATGACCTCAGATTTGAGAATTTGTGGCCTCCATTTCAGAAAATCCGACTTTACTTAAAATGTCTCATTGTTGTTACCATCATTGATATTACTACTCCTACAGGTGGTACAATGTTATTATAATGGTAAAAACTATTTAAAGTTATTAAGCTGCCATATTGGTTCATTTAGAATGGGAAGATGTACCCAAATTCATTCATATAACAATAAATCTGCATTTGTTTTATGTCACCGTAATTCAAGAACGACCCTTGAAAGTTGTGTTTTGGTTTTGTAGATGTTAAAACCCCGACCTGCAGTGACTGTGCCAATGGGGGTTCTGTTCCAACTCCATCCTGCCTAACATCCTTAATGAGAAGAAACTCACCTCTGGGTACATGGGGATCTTGTCCTCAGCTAAGCCTAGAGGTACACACACACACACACACACACACACACACGCACACTACCCTCCCCACATACCCACACACTCTCTAAATAACACCCATCATCACCTCTCCTCCCCCAGGTAAGTGTAGTCATGGCGGTGCAGCTGACCTAACCAGCTCCAAGGCTCCTCGCGGGGGCATCAGCAAGGATGAGCGTCGCTCTGACAACGTGGCCCTGCACACCGCTGCTGTCACCGTGGCAACGACCGCAACCCTCCAGCTGCTGGATGACATCCGGGGCGCCGCCGGTGACAACAACTACCTACGGTAAGGAGAGGGGTAGAGGGGGGTGAAGGGGAGGAGAGGGGTAGAGGGGGTGAAGGAGAGGAGAGGGGTAGAGGGGGTGAAGGGGAGGAGAGGGGGAGAGGGGTGAAGGAGAGGAGAGGGGTAGAGGGGGGAAGAGGGAAATACCCATGTTGACGTTACTCACACTCTCTATCTCTTTATCTCTCTCTCTCTCCCACAGCTTCATGGGCATAGCGCGTTCGTCAGTGGTTGTTTTTGTGATCGACACCACGGGGAGCATGAAGGATGACATCCTTGAAGCCAAGAGAGTCGTCAATGAGATCATCGACAGCAAGAAGGGAACGCAGGATGAGCCCTCCCAGTACATCCTGGTCCCATTCAATGACCCAAGTAAAGCTGGCTTTACACTCCACCAAGCATTCTCCTTAGCAAAACATCACTGACAAACTCTGGCATTCACCGAAATGCCTGTGTGATGTGTGGTTAAGTCAGGAAGTGGTTAGTGATCACTGTGTGTTTGTGTGTGTGTTTAGAGTTTGGACCCCTGATAAAAACGACAAACCCTAATGTTATGAAAGCAGAGATCGCTAACCTCACGGCTGAAGGAGGTGGAGACCTCCCTGAGATGTGCCTATCAGGGCTCCAGGTACAGTGATTTGCATGACTATCTTCCAATCAGGTTTCAGATATAACCCCTTTCTTTATAGTGCACCTGACAATAAATAAAGATACAAAATATCTCTCTCTCTCTCTCTATGGGTTGTATTTACAATGGTTTGTTCTTCACTGGTTGTCCTTTTCTTGTGGCAACAAGTCACAAATATTGCTGCTGTGATGACACACTGTGGTATTTCACCCAGTAGATACAGGAGTTGATCAAAATATGTTTTTTTCCGAATTCTTTGTGGATCTGTGTAATCGGAGGGAAATGTGTGTCTCTAATATGGTCATATATTTGGCAGGAGGTTAGGAAGTGCAGCTCAGTTTCCACTTCATTTTGTGGGCAGTGTTTACATAGCTGGTCTTCTCTTGAGCCTGGTCTGCCTACAGTGACCTTTCTCAATAGCAAAGCTATGCTCACTGAGTCTGTACATAGTCAAAGCTTTCCTTAAATTTGGGTCAGTCACAGTGTTCAGTTATTCTACCACTGTGCACTCTCTGTTTAGGGCCAAATGGCATTCTAGTTTGCTGTGTTTTTCTGTTAATTCTTTCCATTGTGTCAAGTAATTATCTTGTTGTTTTCTCATGATTTGGTTGGGTCTAATTGTGTTGCTGTCCTGGGGCTCTGTGGGGTCTGTTTGTGTTTGTGAACAGAGCTCCAGGACCAGCTTGCTTAGGGGACTCTTCTCCAGGTTCATCTCTCTGTAGGTGATGGCTTTGTTATGGAAGGTTTGGGAATCGTTCCTTTTAGGTGGTTGTTGAATTTAACAGCTCTTTTCTGGATTTTGATAACTCTCTCTCTCTAGTTGGCGCTGACCGGTGCCCCTGCGTCGTCCAACATCTATGTTTTCACAGATGCCGTTGCTAAGGATATTGAATTAAAGGAAACGATCGTGGCCCTGATCAGGAGCACCAAGTCAACCGTGAGCACTTCCTCAAACACTTCCTGTTTTAGAAGAAAACATTTCCTGCAGTTCAGGGTTGTATTCATTAGGCCACACAGTACCAAAACGCAGAAAAATGCGCAATTCACATTGGACAAGTAGTCATTGCCTTTTTTCTTTCTTTCTTCGTTTGGTGCCTAATGAATACGACAAGGCAAACCACCCGACCTCTCTCAAACATACCTATGTGTCTCTCCAGGTGTCTTTCTTCATGACTGATGATGGTGCTGGTGCTAGAAGGAGGAGGCGTGGAGTAGAGTCCAGCGAAGCTACATTCGAGACCTACAATGACCTGGCGCTGGCGTCTGGTGGTCAGGCAATCAGGGTCACCAAGGAAAATCTGCCCCAGGCCACTGACGTCATCATCGACTCCTCCACCTCCGCTCTGGTGAGTCGACACTGGTGTATAACATAGAACACTGTAGCATAACATAAAATAACACAGCATAACATAAAATAACATAAAATAACAGCATAACATAGCATAGCATACTGTAGCATAACATAAAATAACATAAAATAACACAGCATAACATAAAATAACATAGCGTAGCATAACATAGCATACTGTAGCATAACATAAATTAACATAGCATGACAAAACCAGTAATCCCAGCCCCCGTCCCACAGGAGGGCTTTTGCTTCTTGGTAGGCCGTCATTGTAAATAAGAATTTGTTCTGAACTGACTTGCCTAGTTAAATAAAGGTTAAAAAAGGTTAAATAAAATACATTAAATAAAAACAGTAGGTGACTATTTATGTCACTTCCACTTTCTCTCCTTCTGTCCATTTCTCCTCCTCCTCAGGTGATAGTCCTACAAAGAGCGAGGAACCCAGGCAGAGCTGAGACATTCTCCTTCCTGCTGGACGAGTCTCTGAACAACATCACCATCTACATCACTGGAAATACCATCACCTTCACCCTGAAGAACCCTGCAGGTAAGAACCTCAAACATCACTGGATAGTCCCTCACCTTCACCCTGAAGAACCCTGCAGGTAAGAACCTCAAACATCACTGGATAGTCCCTCACCTTCACCCTGAAGATCCCTGCAGGTAAGAATCTCAAACATCACTGGATATCCCCTCACCTTCACCCTGAAGAACCCTGCAGGTAAGAACCTCAAAGTCCCTCATCACCCTGAAGGATAGAACCTCAAACATCACTCACCTTCACCCTGAAGATCCCTGCAGGTAAGAACCTCAAACATCACTGGATATTCCCTCACCTTCACCCTGAAGATCCCTGCAGGTAAGAACCTCAACAATCACTGGATAGTCCCTCACCTTCACCCTGAAGATCCCTGCAGGTAAGAACCTCAAACATCACTGGATTGTCCCTCACCTTCACCCTGAAGATCCCTGCAGGTAAGAACCTCAAACATCACTGGATAGTCCCTCACCTTCACCTTGATGAACCCTGCACGTAAGAACCTTAAACACATAGACAGATCTAAGGTAAGGTTTTAGGTAAGAGTTCACCTCACAGAGTAGGATGACGTTTCCTCTGGACACTGATCTAAGGTCAGAAGTGGAGAATCTTGGTTGCTGCCCTATAGCCAGCCAGTGTGATGGGGATGTGTGAGCAGTGGTGGAAAAAATGACTCAATTAAAAGTGAAAGTTATCTAGTAAACTTGAGTAATAGTCTAAAAGTATCTGGTTTTAAATGTATGTACTTACAGTAGGACAGTAGGAGAAAAAGTCATCAGTAGTCATACTTGAGTAAAAGTACAAAGTAAAAGTAAATGCTATACATCAAATTCCTGATATTAAGCAAACCAGACGGACAGACAGGGACACACCCCAACACTAAGTTGAGTCCGCCAGATCACAGGCAGTAGGGATGGCAAAGCATTATATTGATAGGTACCATAATTCTGTCCTGCTTGAGCATTCTAAATGTAACGAGTACTTTTAACTGCAGGGAAAACATATGGAGTAAAAAGTACATGATTTATTTTAGGAATGTAGTGGAGTAAAAGTAAAAGTAATCAAAAATATAAATAGTAAAGTAAAGTACAGATACCCCCCAAAAAACGACTTACTTAAGTACTTTACACCCCTGTGTGTGAGACAACCATGCTTGAATGTGTTCCACCAGGTGTGGCCAGGTATGTTTGACTGGCATCCTGCAATAATCCCATTTCACCCTCCTTGCCCCTACAGGTGTGACCCAGAAACAGAACGAGGCCAACGGGGAACTGGGGACTGTCCAGACGGTGGGAAACCTCTACCGGGTCCGCCTGGCCTCCAACAAACAGACAGGATTATGGGAAATCAGCATGAACTCCAACCAGTCCTACACACTGAAGGTCACTGGTGAGTTACCATAGAGATATGCATATCCTGTTTAATTATGTGTGTTACGCTCATGTCCAACACTATAATGCAGCCATGATACATACAGTACCCAGACCTGGGTTCAAAAACTGTTTGAAATCATTTTGAATACTTTAAAATACTATTTAAAACCATGTCAAAACGATTTAACAATTTGACCCCAGGTCTGGAAGAGCCATATAGAGAAGGGAGAGAATACAGCCCTCACTCATTGTGTCTGTCTGCAGCCTGGTCTCATAGACTAGATGTAACATAGTAAAAGTACATCTTGGAAACTCAAGTTAGTATGATATGTTACGTTTGGTATGGTTACATAAGACAGAAGGTTTCTTAAGGCAAAACAGAAAGAGGGTGAATGGGTGGCTGTATAATGCAAATTGTCTAACAACCCAAAGGTTACGTGTTCAATCTCACCATGGAAAACTTTAGCATTTTAGCTAATTAGCAACTTTGCAACTACTTAGCATGTTAGCTAAACCTAACCCGTACCTTAACCCTTTTAACTAACTCTTCCCCTAACCCTAACCTTAGCTATTTGACCTAACTCCTAACCTTAAACCTAATCCAGGGGTCTCCAACCTTTTCTAGCATGAGAGCTACTTAAACAACAAAAAAAAAATAATATCACAAGCTACAACATTTTTATATAGCTTTCAAATAGACACATTCTTCTCATCTCCCCTGTGACTCTTCCCCGGGCCTTTAATGTACAAGAGAAAGTAAAGCTCTATGTTTTCTGTCAATGTATTGTTTGTTTCCCAAATTCGTAAACATATTTACAATTCGTAACATATTGTACCAATTGCAATTTGTAACATATCATCCGAAATGGATGATGGACATCCACTAATTAATGCATAACATATGAAACATAACATATAACACTAAATGGAGAGTCTCGGATTTACTTCCAGAATAATACAACATTGTGAGACCAGGTCTATGTGTGTTGAAGCGTCTGTGTGTTTGTCTCCAGGTCAGAGTACCATTGCCTTCATTTCTGACTTTGTGGAGACCTTCGAGGGACCTCATCCAGGATATGCCCTCATCTCTGGCCGTCCACAAGCAGGTAAAATACTACAACATCATCTTAAAATCATTATCATATCAAGCAGCTAATCTGTCAATCATCATTTTACTATGGCGATGTCATGGCAACATATTCTACTTGAATGCAGCTGCGACTTAAAACACTAGAACCGCCTGGCCTTTCAGAACCGCCTGGCCTTGTTTTGTGTGCACCTGCCGACTTGACAGTGTGTCCTCTTTTTCCCAGTGGGAGCTGGGGTGCTTGGGCAAGAGGGAGAGCAGGACTCGCTGTGGCCTTGACAGCATCTTCTTTTTCCCAGTGGGAGCTGGGATGCTTGAGGAAGAGGGAGAGCAGGACACGCTGCGGCCTTGACAGTGTGTCCTCTTTTTCCCAGTGGGAGCTGGGGTGCTTGGGGAAGAGGGAGAGCAGGACACGCTGCGGCCTTGACAGTGTGTCCTCTTTTTCCCAGTGGGAGCTGGGGTGCTTGGGGAAGAGGGAGAGCAGGACACGCTGCGGCCTTGACAGTGTGTCTTCTTTTTCCCAGTGGGAGCTGGGGTGCTTGGGCAAGAGGGAGAGCAGGACTCGCTGTGGCCTTGACAGTGTGTCCTCTTTTTCCCAGTGGGAGCTGGGGTGCTTGGGGAAGAGGGAGAGCAGGACACGCTGTGGCCTTGACAGCATCTTCTTTTTCCCAGTGGGAGCTGGGGTGCTTGGGGAAGAGGGAGAGCAGGACACGCTGTGGCCTTGACAGTGTGTCCTCTTTTTCCCAGTGGGAGCTGGGGTGCTTGGGGAAGAGGGAGAGCAGGACACGCTGCGGCCTTGGAAGCCTGCTAGGCGGCTGTATCTTCTTACTTAGCGTTCATGTCGTTCTCACGAAGCACACGTGCCAGATCCATGATGAAATCTCTCTCGCTGACTGTCTTGTCCAGGCATTGTTTGTACAACACGTGCGCGTTGATAGCAGTCATGTCGAGCACGTTGTAGAACACCTCAACTGGCCAGCGGAGAGTACCTCCTTTTACAGAGTACAGTCTTGCCATCTGGTCGGGTACCTCCTTTTACAGAGTACAGTCTTGCCATCTGGTCGACTACCTCCTTTTACAGAGTACAGTCTTGCCATCTGGTCGACTACCTCCTTTTACAGAGTACAGTCTTGCCATCTGGTCGACTACCTCCTTTTACAGAGTACAGTCTTGCCATCTGGTCGAGTACCTCCTTTTACAGAGTACAGTCTTGCCATCTGGTCGAGTACCTCCTTTTACAGAGTACAGTCTTGCCATCTGGTCGAGTACCTCCTTTTACAGAGTACAGTCTTGCCATCTGGTCGAGTACCTCCTTTTACAGAGTACAGTCTTGCCATCTGGTCGAGTACCTCCTTTTACAGAGTACAGTCTTGCCATCTGGTCGAGTACCTCCTTTTACAGAGTACAGTCTTGCCATCTGGTCGAGTGCATCCACACCAACTTATTGCATTAAATAAAATAGAATAGAAAATGTTAGAATTATATAACAATAATTATACTAACAAAAACAATAATATGAATGTAATATCATATTTGGTGTTTGGCTATCTGTAAATGGAAGAGATACAAACCTTTGGCGATTGTAATCTGTCAATGTCTCCGTATTCTTCTTCTGGTCACTGCCAATGGCAACAGTGGGATGCATGGTGCTGAAGATGCAAACAGATGTTTGTGTGTGTGTGTGTTAAAGCCATTAGATGCAGTTATACCAAAGCGCACATGGTTTTACCAAGGGGCCACAAGTTCTGGTTCACTGCTTTCTCTATCGGAAGGTAGGCTGGTCCTTTTTGATGTATTGTAGGTCAAAACATTGGATCCTGTTCATTTATAAAGTCAATTTGCAAAAACTGCATTTACCTATAGACACATCACAGGTACTGTACGACCTGCTCTTGATAACTCTTCAAATTCCTTCCTTTAATCTTCTGAACACTGTACAGATGGATGCATTGGTGCCCTTCGGGCAACTCAGATTGTTGGTTGAGGAACTCTACTGAGCAAAGTGGTTGTTTTTCATCATTCATGTTTTGAATTTAAAAAGCATTTGTTTGTGTATTTCCTATGCTCCCATGCTGCCTCGATTGTGCAATTGTGGTCATGCAGGGATCCCTTGTAGTAAAAGAGACATTTACCTTATATAATCAGTCACAAAACGTCATTACTACTTATAATCAGTTACAAAACGTCATGACTACCTTTAATCACATGGTTAGCTTGATTACCAACAACGACGAGACGGCCTACAGGGAGGAGGTGAGGGCCCTCGGAGTGTGGTGTCAGGAAAATAACCTCACACTCAACGTCAACAAAACTAAGGAGATGATTGTGGACTTCAGGAAACAGCAGAGGGAACACCCCCATCCACATCGATGGAACAGTAGTGGAGAGGGTAACAAGTTTTAAGTTCCTCGGCATACACATCACAGACAAACTGAATTGGTCCACTCACACAGACAGCATCGTGAAGAAGGCGCAGCAGCGCCGCTTCAACCTCAGGAGGCTGAAGAAATTCGGCTTGTCACCAAAAGCACTCACAAACTTCTACAGATGCACAATCGAGAGCATCCTGTCGGGCTGTATCACCGCCTGGTATGGCAACTGCACCGCCCTCAACCGTAAGGCTCTCCAGAGGGTAGTGAGGTCTGCACAACGCATCACCGGGGGCAAACTACCTGCCCTCCAGGACACCTACACCACCCGATGCTACAGGAAGGCCATAAAGATCATCAAGGACATCAACCACCCGAGCCACTGCCTGTTCACTCCGCTGTCATCCAGAAGGCGAGGTCAGTACAGGTGCATCAAAGCTGGGACCGAGAGACTGAAAAACAGCTTCAATCTCAAGGCCATCAGACTGTTAAACAGCCACCACTAACATTGACTAGCTGCTGCCAACACACTGTCAATGACACTGACTCAACTCCAGCCACTTTAATAATGGGAATTGATGGGAAATGATGTAAATATATCACTAGCCACTTTAAACAATGCTACCTTATATAATGTTACTTACCCTACATTATTCATCTCATATGCATACGTATATACTGTACTCTATATCATCGACTGCATCCTTATGTAATACATGTATCACTAGCCACTTTAACTATGCCACTTTGTTTACATACTCATCTCATATGTATATACTGTACTCGATATCATCTACTGTATCTTGCCTATGCTGCTCTGTACCATCACTCATTCATATATCCTTATGTACATATTCTTTATCCCCTTACACTGTGTATAAGACAGTAGTTTTTTGGAATTGTTAGTTAGATTACTTGTTCGTTATTACTGCATTGTCGGAACTAGAAGCACAAGCATTTCGCTACACTTGCATTAACATCTGCTAACCATGTGTATGTGACAAATAAAATTTGATTTGATTTGATTTAATCGGTTACAAAATGTCATTACTACTTATAATCAGTCACAAAACGTCATTACTACCTATAATCAGTCACAAAACGTCATTACTACCTATAATCAGTCACAAAACGTCATTACTACCTTTAATCGGTTACAAAACGTCATGACTACTTATCAGTCACAAAACATCATTACTCCCTATAATCAGTCATAAAATGTAATTAATTAGAATTTGTCATAATGTATCTGACCCTAGAACAGTTACATAGCCACACCCTTCAAGAGCATGTTTCCTGTTTCCTCCTCTCTCTCTTCCTCTTTTATCTCCCTATCCTTATACTCTTCCTCCTCTCGCTTTCCCTCCGTTCCTCCTCTCCTCTCAGGCATGCCTGCCATGTTGTTGGTATCCGTGTTGGGCAGAAAGGGCCCAGCCTCTGTCAAGGTGGCTGACATTGCCTTGGTGACAGTGTCAGGGTCAGAGGTCGTAGGCGGTACCTTGGAAGACATGGGCAACGGGAAGTTCCTAGTTACGGTAACCAAGGTCCCTGCGGGGGAGTTTGTGGTGCTGTTGAACGGGACAGACGTGGTCTCCTCCACCGTGTTCCAGAGACAGTCCACCACTCAGATGTCTGTCTCCAAGGTTACCATCAAGGTAAGTGATGCTGACACACTTCCTGTTTACATTGAAAATCGGATTTCATTTGTAAATCGTGAAGGAGTTCATATTGCATAATGGGATAGTGTTAGACAAAAACCATGGTCATAGACATTTTCAAAAGTGGACCTCACAACAGCTCCTCAACAATTTGTCTTTCTTGTTCTTCTTGTCTTCTCAGGCTGTGGTGGACAGAAGCATGGAGCCTGGTAAAACCTTCACCCTTCCCTTCACCGTCAGGACCGACGCCACTGGAGGCAGCTACAAAATCAGTGCCAGAAACGACAGAGACTTCAAAATGAACGTCCCTGGCAGGTAGGGATCAGGGCTGGAATATCAAAGCCTGAGACTGATTCCAGATCAGTTTGTACACATTGGCCATAGGAATAATTTCAGCATAAACAGATTAGGGACCAAAACAGATCTGTTCAAAATCAGCTTCTCCTCTATGCTGGCAAAAACCTTAATAAAAATGGTCCTCTCTTGGCATAATTTGTATTGACACTTAATGCTAACCCATTGCTGCTGCTAACTTAACAGCATCGCTGTGACCACCGGAGGAAACGCCACCGGTGAACTGACCATCACTGTGCCCGCCAACACCCCCTCAGGAACAGACATCACCCTGACCATCGAGGCTGTGGCCCCTGGGGCGTCCGACTCCAACTACGCCATCCTGCGCCTCTCTGTCGTCACCAAGGTAACCTCAGATATATGTACAGATATAGCAGATATGCTAGAGAGTGGAGGTATAGATAAAGATACACTAGAGACCTGAGAGGCCTATATGAGCTTTGTCCACCATATGGGCTGTCTCCACTATATGGGCTGTGTCCACTATATGAGCTGTCTCCACTATATGAGCTGTCTCCACTATATGAGCCGTCTCCACTATATGAGCCGTCTCTACTATATGAGCCGTCTCCACTATATGAGCCGTCTCCACTATATGGGCCGTCTCCACTATATGGGCCGTCTCCACTATATGGGCCGTCTCCACTAATGGGCCGTCTCCACTATATGGGCCGTCTCTACTATATGAGCCGTCTCCACTATATGAGCTTTGTCCAACATATGGGCTGTCTCCACTCTATGGGCTGTCTCTACTGTATGAGCTGTCTCTACTATATGAGCTGTCTCCACTATATGGGCCGTCTCCACTATATGGGCCGTCTCCACTATATGAGCCGTCTCCACTATATGAGCCGTCTCCACTATATGAGCCGTCTCCACTATATGGGCCGTCTCCACTATATGGGCCGTCTCCACTATATGAGCCGTCTCCACTATATGAGCCGTCTCCACTATATGAGCCGTCTCCACTATATGGGCCGTCTCCACTATATGGGCCGTCTCCACTATATGGGCCGTCTCCACTATATGGGCCGTCTCCACTATATGGGCCGTCTCCACTATATGAGCTATCTCTACTATATGAGCTTTGTCCACCATATGGCTGTCTCCACTATATGAGCTGTCTCCACTATTAGAAGCTGTCTCCACTATTAGAAGCTGTCTCCACTATATGGGCTGTCTCCACTATGTGGGCTGTCTCCACTATGTGGGCTGTCTCCACTATGTGGGCTGTCTCCACTCTATGGGCCGTCTCCACTCTCTGGGCTGTCTCCACTTCTCCCTCATCATGATGATTGCGGTGTGTCTCTCTCTCTCTCTCTCTCTCTCTTTCTCTGCAGGTGACAGATTTCACCCCTCCCCAGTGTGAGATGGTTATCGCCTCGTCGGTCGACTGCCCAGCTGACCCAGCAGCCTGCAGCTCTGCCTTCTGGCAGCTCTCTGCCAACCTGACCGACGGTGTCAATGGCACGGGCATCACCAGCCTCAAACACCGCCAGGGAGCAGGCAGCCTCACCCACACGGACCTGAAGCAGACGGTTGTTGCAGCAGCGTTCAACGCTTCGTGCTGCTCTCTGACAGTGGAGCTGGTGGCGGTGGACAAAGCCATGAATGTCGGCACCTGTCGGATTTCCATCGTCCGCAACGCGGGACCGCCCTCCATCGCTCTGTCCCTCCCACTGTTGGTGTGTCTGCTGGTCTCTGCCCTCTTCACTACGTCCTTCACTGACTTACTTATCTGATTTTAACCTCATGGACTGACTGACTGCCAACCTGATACTACCTCTTAAACTTAAAGAAGATACATTTCTCAACCAAATTTCTATGTTTGATGTAAATGGCATGTTATAGAAGGGTTCAGAATACCTGTTTTGTGATTTCACCTGTTTTTGAGAACTTATCCCAAAAAGCAAATGACTCCCTCATCCTCGTTGTGTAGTATGAGGCTCTGAAAAAACATGAACAAAGGCTCCAAAAACACCCAGATATGTCCTTTTAGAAACGGCAAAGATCTCAGTATAGTGATGCAGGTCTTTAGATGTTGTACACATGAAATTGTGCCTTTCAGAACTTTATCCGCAATATTATATTCCTTTTTTGCGCCACTCGAGACGTTTCCCCTCCTATATCGGATGCTTTGCCTTCACTTTCTGAAGATCAACAACGTTTTATCCTTTCGACAGGAGGGGATTTTGTCTTTCTTTAAACTTTCTTTATTTCATCAAACGATGATGAAAATGTTTTTTTTAATATAAATGATGATTGCCGAATAATGTTGAAGGTATACGGGGCACGTGATGTTATCACTTAACCATAAAGCTCCCCTCTACACGTGATGTTATCACTTAACCATAAAGCTCCCCTCTACACGTGATGTTATCACTTAACCATAAAGCTCCCCTCTACACGTGATGTTATCACTTAACCATAAAGCTCCCCTCTACACGTGATGTTATCACTTAACCATAAAGCTCCCCTCTACACGTGATGTTATCACTTAACCATAAAGCTCCCCTCTACACGTGATGTTATCACTTAACCATAAAGCTAACCCTCTACACGTGATGTTATCACTTAACCATAAAGCTCCCCTCTACACGTGATGTTATCACTTAACCATAAAGCTCCCCTCTACACGTGATGTTATCACTTAACCATAAAGCTCCCCTCTACACGTGATGTTATCACTTAACCATAAAGCTCCCCTCTACACGTGATGTTATCACTTAACCATAAAGCTCCCCTCTACACGTGATGTTATCACTTAACCATAAAGCTCCCCTCTACACCATAACCATAAAGCTCCCCTCTACACGTGATGTTATCACTTAACCATAAAGCTCCCCTCTACACGTGATGTTATCACTTAACCATAAAGCTCCCCTCTACACGTGATGTTATCACTTAACCATAAAGCTCCCCTCTACACGTGATGTTATCACTTAACCATAAAGCTCCCCTCTACACTTAACCATAAAGCTCCCCTCTACACGTGATGTTATCACTTAACCATAAAGCTCCCCTCTACACGTGATGTTATCACTTAACCATAAAGCTCCCTCTACACGTGATGTTATCACTTAACCATAAAGCTCCCCTCTACACGTGATGTTATCACTTAACCATAAAGCTCCCCTCTACACGTGATGTTATCACTTAACCATAAAGCTCCCCTCTACACGTGATGTTATCACTTAACCATAAAGCTCCCCTCTCCATGTGATTCTAAATGCCTACTGCTTGCTAAAGCTATTTCTCAACTATAAACACAGTGTGTCTTTGCAGGATCCCTGTCCTGACTTTCCAGAATCCCTGAATTGCTTCGCCTTGATTTTCTGATTGGCTGGATACAAGTTTCAACATCCAATTATTTCAGATCTAGTAGAGTGCAAGTTTCACTGTGGCACCGTGGCGATACGTTGGCACATGATGATCATTATTAGAATATGACTAATATCAGTCAATTCTTGCATTCTATTCATGCTGGCTTTTGCCTGAGACGTGAAACAGATAGTCTGTCTGCCCTCCAACCTATCACCTATGTATTAATTGCCAATTTGCCTAAATGGTTAATGGAAACACTTCAACCACAACGTTTTTATTCAACCCTATAGGTGTGATGTCATTACGTCCATCTGTTTTTATCGACACAAGACAGTTCAGTGGAAACGCGCCGTAGCAGGTCACTTTCTAAATGTCTACAAAACATCACCGGGCAAGTTAATGGAAACATAGCTAGTGATGGCGCAATTGGGCATCAGGTTGCTGTATGATATGATAAGGAAAGCTAATTTGTTTATTAACACCTATCCAGGTGTTGTTAGATCTGGCAGGCATCTGCAAAGTTTTCATCTGGGAACGTACCCAAGGCCAGGCATCTGCAAAGTTTTCATCTGGGAACGTACCCAAGGCCAGGCATCTGCAAAGTTTTCATCTGGTAACTTACCCAAGGCCACCATGAAAATGAATGTTTCTCGTGTAGAAAAGAGCCAGCAGCTTCTCTCAAGGCAATTTCTCAACATGTTACTTGCACTGTAGTAGTGATGTTTTAATGTTTGTCTCCAGTTTACCTCTCTGGCATGAATAAAAAGCTCTGCTGTCCTGCTGCACTGGTGACTCGTGTTATTTGTTTTGTTATGATACGGAGGGAGTTTAGTAGCCGTGTGAAACTAGCCTGGGCCCGGTTTCCCAAAGTAATCTTAAGGCTAAATTCATCTTCAGAACCTTTGTAGGAACATCGTTAAATCCGAGCTGTTTCCCCAAACCGTGGTTATTAACATTGCACTTGAAAACACTCTGAAGCACTGCCTCGGACCTCACGTAGAACAGCTAAGTGCTTCGGTAAATGTTTTGTTGCTCTCCTGTGTCACTTCATACAGCGAAGATGCCTGCTAAACATAGAATCACGTGTTTTGTTAATTTCTCTGTGAGTGCCAATAACTTCAGAACAAAGTCGACTACAAATACAAAGATGACTGCATTAAAATACAAATACATTAGGTAATAGGCCTATTTCAATCATATATTCATTGGAACAACATGACATCACCACTCTGGAACAACATGACATCACCACATCTGGAACAACATGACATCACCACTCTGGAACAACATGACATCACCACTCTGGAACAACATGACATCACCACTCTGGGACATCACCACTCTGGAACAACATGACATCACCACTCTGGAACAATATGACATCACCACTCTGGAACAACATGACATCACCACTCTGGAACAACATGACATCACCACTCTGGAACAACATGACAACACTCTGGAACATGACATCACCACTCTGGAACAACATGACATCACCATGAACAACATGACATCACCACTCTGGAACAACATGACACTGGAACAACATGACATCACCACTCTGGAACAACATGACATCACCACTCTTGTACAATATGACATCACCACTCTGGAACAACATGACATCACCACTCTGGAACAACATGACATCACCACTCTGGAACAACATGACATCACTACTCTGGCCAATCCCCCACCTGGCTCCACTGAAGGGACACCACTACTTGATAAGGGCCATGTCATGGAGTCCAAAATACCAATGTCTTTAACCAATAGACATTCACTAAATGTAGTATTCTTGCCTCATAAAATATTTTCTAATTCCTGATTGACTACTATAATTCCACCCAGTCTGCAGCACTTATCCTAGCCTGTCGGCCTTAGTAAACTACAGATGACGGAATACAGCCCTGTACATAGTGTAGTGTGGTCCTCTGTATCTTGGTTTGTAGAGCATAGTGTTTGCAACGCCAGGATCCCGGGACACATATGTGATATGTTTGCACACGTGACTGTAAGTTGCTTTGGATAAAAGTGTCTGCTAAACAGCACGTATGATTATGTTATTTAATATAAACATGGTTCTCATTACAACACGGTTATATGCTGTTAATAACCAGTTTATGAAGGCAGCCGGGGGGGTCTGTGATTTAAAAAAAAAAAAGATATGTCATTAATTTACAAGTCCAAAAATGTATGTACCAATCGCAGACTGTAGCTTCAAACTTGATTTTTAATCCCCTCATCAATGTTCCCAGCTTTTACATTATGGTGACAGTAACAAAGTCCATACGTCCACTGTTATTGTAATAAGGATGGGAAATAAGCAGAACTCATGTATGGTTAATATAATGAACAGATTATATGAGGATCAAGGAGATGGAACATTAAAACACATGACGATACATGCAGGAAGAGTTTATTATCGGTTTAATGCATTATCATTTTTTAAATTCATATTTTATAGATGTTTCATTTAGAAATAATAAAGCATTCAAACACAAAACACAAACAGAGATTGGACTCTACCTACGTGTGTATTTATCCTGCTGTTTTTACCAAACAAATGTCAATTATCATGATTAAGAAACACGCCCTCTCTGACTCCATCTAGTGGTGATTCTCATGATCTTCACTGTATCAACTGAACGTACACCAGTTATCAGCTGCTATCACTGACTCTGTGACCTGTCCAACACAAACCCTTATTAACCCTTCAGAGTCATATAACGTTACCATGACAACAGAACAGATACACACCTCACCAAGGGGGCCTTGGCAGAACCATCTGATACTGTCACTGTCCTCTCCCCTCTGTCTCCTGCCCACTCCACTCCCAGGGGTAAAGCAGGTACTGTGTGTGTGTGTGTGTGTGTGTGTGTGTGTGTGTGTGTGTGTGTGTGTGTGTGTGTGTGTGTGTGTGTGTGTGTGTGTGTGTGTGTGTGTGTGTGTGTGTGTGTGTGTGTGTGTGTGTGTGTGTGTGTGTGTGTGTGTGTGTGTGTGTGTGTGTGTGCAGACTGGGGTCAGAGTCAAAGAGGTGAATATGGGTTGGTAATCTGTGATCAGGGCAGTGACAGGACAGGGTTTCCTAGGGACGTCATAAGGGGCTTCTCCCTTTAACTGCTGTTATAAAACTGGGCTGAGCTGCCCAGCTAAGCAGAACTGTGAGACTGTGAACTTGTAAATACACTATAGCCCATATTAAAACACACACACATATTAAAACACAAGCATATTCACACATGTAACCTGTGAACATAGGACGTTGCCATGGAATCTGTTACGTGAGCTGATGGGTCAATGAGTCTGATGTCAGGTGCTTCTTGCGCTGGTTATCAAAACAACTCTTCAGAAAATTCCAGACAACCCACTGGACACAGATGTCAATTCAACTTCTATTCCACGTTGGTTCAACGTAATTTCATTAAAATGAAGTGGAAAGCATGTTGATTCAACCAGTGTGGTTGGTTATCTGTGAAGAACGGTAATAAACACTGATTACCTTTATCGACGCCAAATAGCAATCACCTGTCTGCATGCCTTGTGAAATAATATCATTATACCATAAAGTATCCACCCTAAAGTTACTGCCATCCTCTCCCTAGTCATCAGTCTCCACTGCCTGTCCTGAACCACTGCCTGTCCTGAACCACTGCCTGTCCTGAACCACTGCCTGTCCTGCCTGTCCTGAACCACTGCCTGTCCTGAACCACTGCCTGTCCTGAACCACTGCCTGTCCTGAACCACTGCCTGTCCTGAACCACTGCCTGTCCTGAACCACTGCCTGTCCTGAACCACTGCCTGTCCTGAACCACTGCCTGTCCTGAACCACAGCCTCCTGAACCACTGCCTGTCCTGAACCACTGCCTGTCCTGAACCACTGCCTGTCCTGAACCACTGCCTGTCCTGAACCACTGCCTGTCCTAACCACTGCCTGTCCTGAACCACTGCCTGTCCTGAACCACTGCCTGTCCTGAACCACTGCCTGTCCTGAACCACTGCCTGTCCTGAACCACTGCCTGTCCTGAACCACTGCCTGTCCTGAACCATGGAGATTCATGTTACCAATATCTTTAATAAGTTTCCTTTCAAAGTAATCACCTTCTTTAACATCAATAGTCATCTCTTCAGACTTCTTGTGAAACTAGTACCATAAAACCATTCAGAATTCTTTCAAACCTCATTACTGATTTACAATAAAGAAAGATATTTAATGATTCTGCTTGGATAATCCCTCCAGCAAAGACTGAATACAGTATTTTGTGTGTGTATTTGTATTTATTATGGATCCCCATTGGCTGTTGCCAAGGCCCCATCTACTCTTCCTGGGGTCCAATCGCAATTAAATGGAATAATATAATACAACACATTATTACACAATAATCTACCACAACATATCTACAATACAATACATTATTACACACTACTCTACAACAACATATCTACAATACAACACATTATTACACTCTACCATAACATATCTACAATACAACACATTATTACACACTACTCTACTACAACATATCTACAATACATTATTACACACTACTCTACCACAACATATCTACATTATTACACACTACTCTACCACAACATATCTACAATGCAACACATTATTACACTCTACCACAACATATCTACAATACAACACATTATTACACACTACTCTACCACAACATATACAATACATTATTACACACTACTCTACCACAACATATCTACAATACATTATTACACTACCACAACTATCTACACAACATATCTACATACACAATACACACACATACACCACAACATATCTACAATACAACACATTATTACACTACTCTACCATAACATATCTACATTATTACACACTACTCTACCACAACATATCTACAATACATTATTACATTATTACCACAACATACACTACATTATTACACTACCACAACATATCTACAATACAACACATTATTGCACATTACTCTACCACAACATATCTACAATACATTATTACACACTACTCTACCATAACATATCTACATTATTACACACTATTCTACCATAACATATCTACAATACAACACATTATTACACTCTACCACAACATATCTACAATACATTATTACACACTACTCTACCACAACATATCTACAATACATTATTACACACTACTCTACCACAACATATCTACAATACATTATTACACATTACTCTACCACAACATATCTACAATACATTATTACACATTACTCTACCACAACATATCTACAATACAACACATTATTACACACTACTCTACCATAACATATCTACATTATTACACACTACTCTACCATAACATATCTACAATACAAAATCAATGATACAGCAAAATAACAATATTAAAATTTACGTGTGTGGAGAGTGTGTGTGTTGGCATGTGCTTGCGAATGCTGTGTGTGTGTGTCTCTTCACAGTCCATGTTGTTCCTAAAGGTGTAGATTTATCCGTTTTTTTAATCTGATTCTGCTGCTTGACTGAGTTCCAGGATGTGGAATAGAGTTCCATGTAGTCATGACTCTATGTTGTACTGTGTGTTTTCCATAGTCTGTTCTGGACTTGGAGAACTCTGGTGGCATGTATTGTGGGGTATGTATGGGTGTTTGAGCTGAGCGCTAGTCGCTTAAATAGACAGCTCGTTATTTCATCCTGGCAATAGCTCTCACAAAGACAAGCGGTCATGCAGTTCATCTCTACTCCACCATGAGCCAGGAGAGATTGACATGTGCATTATCAATGCTGGCTCTCCGTGTACGTCTAAGTGTCGGTCATGCTGCTCTGTTTGGTCCAATTGTAATGTGTCTATGTCCCTCTTTGTGGCACTTGACTATATGACTGAGCAGTAGTCAAGGGGCGACAAAACTAGGGCCTGTAGGACTTGTCTTGTTGATAGCAATGTCAAGAAAGCAGAGCAGCGCCTCACTACAGACAGACCTCTCCCCATCTTAGCTACCATTACATCAATATGTTTTGACCATGACAGTTTTACAATCCAGGGTTACCCCAAGCAGTTTAGTCTCCTTAATTTGCTCAATTTCCACATTATTCTTTAGAAGATTTAGATGAGCTTTATGGTTTAGAAAATGATTTGTCCCAAATACAATGATTTTAGTTTGTGAAATATTTAGAACTATCTTATTTCTTGCCACCCATTCTGAAACTGACTGAGGCTCTTTGTTAAGTGTGGCAGTCATTTCAGTCGCTGTAGTAGCTGACATGTATAGTGTTGAGTCATCCACATACATAGACACACTGGCTTTACTCAATCGTCAGTAAAGATTGAAAATCATTACCTATGTGTGTGTGTTGAGTGAATGCCAAGAGAGTGTGCAAAGCTGTCATCAAGGCAAAGGGTGGCTACTTTGAAGAATCTCAAATATAAAATATATTTTGAATTGTTTAACACTTTTTGGTTATGCTTTATGTGTTATTTCATAGTTTTAATTTATTCACCATTATTCTACAACATAGAAAATAGTAAAAATAAAGAAAAACCCTGGAATGAGTAGGTGTGTCCAGACTTTGACTGGTAGTATAGGTAATGATTTGTAGGTAATCTAGGTAATGATGTTGATACCAGGTTAGGTTCAGGGTAGCCCTGCCCCTCATGGTCCACATTGATTGATTGACATCTGATAAGAAGATTGGATATGTTGTGGCCATGGAAAACCCTAGAAGTGAATGATTAGTGTGTACTGTAACACACAGACCTCACCCTCCTCCATCCCTGCCTGGCGGTACAGTCCAGTATATATACAGGTGTACTGTATCTTCCAGAGTGTTCCTCTACACTTTGGGTTACTGCTGCAACAGAGACAGGGAAAGAGGAAGAGATCCAACTACGCTCAAATAACCTGAGAAGGTATGGAAGCTTTGAGAAGGTTTCAAATAACCTGAGAAGGTATGGAAGCTTTGAGAAGGTTTCAAATAACCTGAGAAGGTATGGAAGCTTTGAGAAGGTTTCAAATAACCTGAGAAGGTATGGAAGCTTTGAGAAGGTTTCAAATAACCTGAGAAGGTATGGAAGCTTTGAGAAGGTTTCAAATAACCTGAGAAGGTATGGAAGCTTTGAGAAGGTTTCTTCACATAACTGGTGTTATGATAATACAAAACAATTCAGAGGTCTTCATTTTCATTTTGTTTAACATTATTTCTGTCATTTAAATGGTAAATGGTTTTAGTTCTTAGATTATAATATATTACGTTTTTTAAATTGTTTGTTTTAACAATATTCTCAGTTTTTGGTGCTTTGTCAAAAAATATTTTCTCAACATTATCAGTTCAGTGGAAAGATTGAATAAATGAATTGAATACAGACAATCAATTAATGGTCATATGTGTACAATCCTGTCAATCTGTGTACACCCTGGGATGATATATATATATATTTAAACCAAGAATGTATACAGATTGAGAGGGTTGTACATAATTTATACGACCATGATATATAGTTACATAGGATTCTACATATAACATACATTTAATCTCGGACAGAAAGCAGCAGTAAGGAGCAGAATTGTTCCATTTCCCACCAGCCTTTCAGTTCAATGTTCGCCTTTTAACACTCTAGGAACTAAAGGTATTCAGCTAAAGGATATCGAGTACAAACGGCCCTGGTTGAGTTGAGCCATGGCCAAACACTATCTCTGAGGAGAACACTGTGGGGGGATAACAGCCTAGGAATATACATCTCTGTATGCTCCTAGGTAATAGGAAATGCAGTATGTGCCAGGACAGGGGCT